>NC_141029.1:45927500-46060000 GCF_052040795.2 Danio rerio | reverse complement strand
CCCTGTTTGTGGTTGAATTTAAATTAAATAAATATTTTACGTGGGCCGATCAAAGAAGTCCAGCGAGCCATAAAATGCCTAGGTCTGATCGACACTGTTGAAAATGCTGGGATGCACACAATTCCTTTAAGTTGTCCCAACACAAATTAAATATGTTGATTTAATTGTTTTTGCAAATGTAAGTGGATTGAATGTAAAAAAAAAAAGAATTGTTTTGCTTCAACTCATTTTAAATTAGTTTGAACAAGCAGCAAGAGTACTTTTTTTGAGTGTATGTAAATGGTCGATAACTATCAATTCTTTCACTATTATTATTATTATTTTTTATTTTGTACTTTTTACTGTACTGAACCATAAAAAATGACATATCAAAAAAAAAAAAAAAAAAAAAACTCTTAATAATATACAAATATAGTTCAGTGACAAAATGTAATAAGTTCCTAAGATGTTTTTTTTAAATATTTGAATGAAAAACATTATTGCCATTTACCAAAATAGCCACTTCCTCACCTTGGAATTATAAGGTTCAAAATCTAAATGATTGTGAGATATTCAGCTTTTAAGGTTTTTGCATTCCATATAATAAACAATAAGTGTGTAACAGTTCTCGTTTATAATTCAAGTTAACAGAGACCCTAAATGTACTCTAAACTACCAAAATTCTCTTAAATTTGCAAATTGGGGTAAAGCAAACGGGGCAAATGCAGACAGAACCTTCTTATTCTAAAAAGTAATTTTCCGCTTGGAATTTAAAAGGTCTGTCTGGCAGATCATTAATTGAAGCATTACTTTTCAAGAGCTGCAATCCCAAATAATTAAACTGGTGTTGTAATATGTTGATACTTGAAAATTAAATTTTTGCCTTTAATAACTTTTATTTAATGTTTTAGGATGAATATTCTTGTTCAAAGCATGCACAGCTGTGCTAAATATTTTATATAGTGCAGCTGTTAATTTTATGTAAATAACATGGTCATATTTATTTTATGGTTTATATGAATTATTGAGTTATATTTATTGGATTATATGTTCCATGAATTAAATGAAGTAGTTGTCCTTCAAGGCTTAATATCAAACTTAAAGACATAAAAAGAAAACAGACAATGAGAAAATGAGTTTAATAAATACTGAAAAATGTTTTACTGACTTTATACACACACTAAAAAAAATCACATTTAATATATAAATATTTGATTTTTCGGCAATGTAAAATGTAACATTTCATCTTTTTGTCCAAAAATGCTTCTAAATCATCACATTTACACACTTATGTTTCCAGGTTTCTTCTCACTTTTGTGTAGCGCTGCATTATTTAGTCGTCTCTGATTTTGTATCTTTTTGAGATTTTTTTTCTGACCGTATAGAGCCAAGCTAAAGTTTGATTTTGTAGATTTTGTTTTTTAAATAAAAAAGTGTTAATGTAAACAACTTATAAAAAATAAAAATAACAATGTAAACAAGTTGTCATTTAACAAGAATACATGAATAACTAAATTTTGACAAAAATGTTAGATAGAACCTTATAATTCTATAGGTGACAACTTGTAAAATTAGGCCTGTGGTATTTATTAACAATTTAATGATTTTATTTTTAATTTATAAGAGCTGTAATTTACTAAACTATACTTGAGACGGTCATAGGACAGTTTTCAGATTTGGCTTGAGATAATCTAAAAAAAAAGCTGAAAACCTGTAATCGTTGACTTCCATAGTAGAACAAACCAAAACCATTAAAGTCAATGGTTACAGGTTTCCAGCCTTTTTCAAAATTTCAAACACATCTGTAAGTGAAGGGTTAGTTAATTATGACAGCGTTTCATGAAAGTTTTATGAAATGCTTGAAAATGGAGGCAAATCAGTGCTCGTTCACACAAGTGACAATCACACAGTGCGAATTCTCAGACACCCTCAGAGAGAATCAACGATGCTCATGAAATATTTGCCATGCTAAATATCTGGACCTGTAAGCGATTCAAAACCCTACTGTGTGGGAAGAGTTCTGACTGAGTTCTGAAACACATTGATGATGACCAACAGCCTATGAGAGAGAAATATAGAGGGCAGAGTTCAGGAAGGTGTTATAGACCCCAATAGAAAGTTATAAACCTGATAGATCAGGGGTTCCCAAACTTTTTAGCTTGCGACCCCCAAAATAACAATGCTAGTGACTCGCGACCCCCAATATCCTCTGAGGTGATTATATATACAGAAACCTTGCATGCAATAGCACACACACACCAATAGACCCACGTTTATTCTTAGTTTAATCTTTTTTTAATGTAAATCAGAGTTGTAAATGTGCCAGAAAGTTTAACCTGATATTATAAAATTAATCTGCTGCATCTGACGCCATTGGTGTGTCTTTAAAATTATGTAATTACACCAGGGGTCGCAATCCAATAGAACTAGTAACTATAAGCTACTGTAGTAACTATATAGTATATATTAACTATAAACAACAATTTTTCTCTTTAGTAGTTTATTGATAAAATATGGTAATTCTTATGGTTTAATATAAATAAATAGATTTTTGGAAATCACCAGGCGACCCCCCTTCATTGTCTCGTGACCCCTTGGGGGGTCCCGACCCCCACTTTGAGAACCACTGTGATAGATAATTTCAGAAAACATGGCAGCGGTGAAGGAGAAAAGCTCCTTCACGGTCTTTTTGGATCCCCATAAATGTTGGAAAGTTTGAGAAAACTTTAACAGGAACACCAACTGGAGTCTTTCTAATATTTACTCTGAGATATAGATATATAGGGCGCATCTTAATCAGCTTACTTCTTCAGTAGATTGGATCAGAGTTTTTTAATTGTCATTAATCACCAATGATCAGTGTGCAGTTTTTACCTGGATGACGCAATGACAGCCATATTGTGCCAGACCGCAAACCACACACGAGGGTTGCATGATTAATTGATTGATACTGAAGTTTTAAAAACGTCCATTTCTCGTGAACATTTGAGCCCTACTGAGCATGTTTCTAAACATTGCTGATTTGCTGCTGTGTTCACATGCTCAACAGAAATGACTGTGATTGGTTGTGAAGGTCATCAGTTCACCGAACTCACCTCTGCTACTGAGTTTAACCACAAATACAGAGACACTGGAGCCTTTTTAAGCCATGATTCATCAGTGGATCGCTTGTATGTCAGCTTATAGACAAACCAGCTGCTCGACGTGACCTTGAAACACTCCAATATGCCTGTATCTGTGGTTACACTCAGTAAACAAGGGTGAGTTCAGAGGACTGATGATGTTCATGGCAAATCACAGTCATTTCTGTTAAGCAAGTGAACAATGGCAAATCCGCTGTGTTTAAGAACGTGCTCAAATGTTAGCGGGAAATGGACGTTTTGAATATTTCAGTATTGATTGGAACCAAATTCCAATCTAGTGACTACCACGCACAGCTTATTGGTGGAAAGGAGACCGAGTGATAAAGCCAATTGAAAGATATAAAGATGGTTAGGAGACCATGTTGGACAGTAGAGAGTGGGCAAATTTAAACAGGATATTGAAATGCTATGACGAGTCTAATTTATTTTAATTTTTTTACTTATTTTATTAAAGTGAGTGGAGCACACTCAGAACTGCACATTCCCAGGTAGCAAAGAATTCTGGCCCAGGTTTGGCATAAATCTGGCACAACAGGCATTCATCCGGCACTGGCATACAGCATGTGGGCAAAACATGGCCCTGGATTGGCAGAGGTGACACCGTCGTTAAGGCAGCACACACTTCTTTGGTCAAATGTAAAATAAAAAATTTGGCCCAGATGGTAATAATTAATATATGGGCCATGAAAGTTTGGCCTATCTTGACCCACATTTAATTTTTATTATTGTCAAAAAAATAAAAATAAAATAATAATAATAAATATAGCTGCAAGCAGCAATTAACGGGGGTCAAGCAGTTTAGCAGGGTAAGGTCATATAGCAGTTAGGAAGCCTGTAAGTAGTTTATTCGACAACGAAATATACGATTAGAGCGTTAAAGTTTATAGATTGAGCTAACAAATGTTTGCTTAAACACTCCAGAGAAGCAACTTCGATTTTTACATATTGACAAATTTTTTATGAACATTTCGAGTGACCGCTTTTATGTCAAAGTGACCAGTATAAGCAGCCCTATGATATAATTTGTAGATCGAGTCATGGCACCTTAGACAAAGACACGACATGTCAAATTTTAAGTTAATCAGATAAATGGTTACTCAGATACAGTGATTTTACAATGTATAGCGCCATCATGTGGCCATTGTCTACGAGTTTTATGCTATGACCTTAGACTGACCTCTTGCATATGTGTAACAAGTTTGGTGAAGATATTTTAATTCATTCATGAGTTATGGCTATTTTAGCTCTTCTTAATAAAAATGACAAAAGAGCAGTGAATAAGCTATTAGTGATCTCCTAGTGCCATCTAGTGGCCACAGTGTAATTTATTTATGTGATTACAGCCATTTAGGTGTGCATAAACATATCCCTTCTGTAATTGAGCATGTTCTAACTGTATAAAATGAAAAATTTGTAATTTATTAAAATAATTAAAAATCTACAGATAAAAAGTGTGAAAAGCTTTGACTAAATTTGATCTTAAATGGATTAACTGTGTTCATGCCATGTCAGTTTGGGATTCAGAATGCATTACATAACATTACATTACATTCTTTGCTATAGAGCAGTAAAATAAACATCAAGTGCTCTGTTACTGCCATCTAGAAGCCACAGTTGTGATTTTCTTTACATGTTTTAAAACAAAGTGTTTAATTATAGAACCAGTTTTGCCTATCAGAATTATTATGGAGAGGTTAACTGGGACCAAATTAGATGTTTAATGCATAACAGTGTTTACATCAGGTCAAAATATGATTCAGAATGATCCTAAATGCAATTTCCCTGACTTTAAACTCAAAAAATGTAAAACAACAAAGGTATGCAAATGTTTTGAGCAATAAATAAGTGGTCTTGTTGTGACATCTAGTGGTTAGAAATGGTAGGTGACAGTTAAAAGTCTGTGTTATAGTGGCTAAAATGATAGAATATTGAAAATGTGTTTTTGAGACCTTTAAACATCCAAGATGGACAAAAAAATAACTTATAAATCATTTCAGTGATAAGTGTGTAAATGAAGCACATTTACTTCATATTTAGGCCATTTTAGCATGTTTTCAGAACCATTTCCACTATTATAGCGCCACCTATTGCCCAATCTCCACAAAATTTTGCATGTTTATTCACATTGATATGCCACATCTGCTCACCAATTTCTGTGATGTTTTCGGTTTTCCTTATTGGTTTACAGGCATGTAGGTTCGTGTAGACACGCCCCTTTTGTTAACGAGCCTGTTACAGCTATCTAAAATGGAAAGTTCCACTTTTTTTTGATAATTATTGATCTACTCAGTCCAGAGGTTCATACAACACTGGTTTCGTTGTGATTGAGTTAAAAACCAGGGACTAGTTCGCAAAAGTAGGTTTTGTTTATATTGATGGTTTTTTAATGAACAGTTTGAGTAACAGCAGTGGTATTAGTGTCAAACTGTTCAGTATAAGCAGACCTATCATATGATATGTAGATTAAGTGTTTTTTGTGAAATAGTGTGTAAATGAAGCACATTTACTGCATTTGTAAGCCATTTAGCATTATTTAAAGACTATTTTTGCTATTATAGCGCCACCTATGGTTTGTTCTTTACAAAATTTTGCATGTTTCTTCACATTGATATGGCACATGTGCTCACCAATTTCTGTGGTGTTTTGAGTTTTCCTTATTGGTTTACAGGCATGTAGGTACGTGTGGACACGCCCCTTTTGTAAATTAGCCTGTTACAGCTAGCCAAAGTGAAAAGTTCAACTTTTTTTTGATAATTATTGATCTACACTGTCCAGAGATTCTAACAACACTGGTTTCGTCGCGATTGAACTTAAAACCAGGGACTAGTTTGCAAAAGTAGGTTTTTCCTATATGGATGAATATTTAACGAACGGTGTAAGTGACAGCAGTGGTTTGAGTGTCAAACTGTTCGGTAGGAGCAGGCCTATCATATGATATGTATTTTGTGTGGTTGCGCAAAAGGTTGTGTGATACACAACCCATTACACACTAAAAATACGTAAAATCGCACCCTAGTGGCCGATTTCTTTCAAAATTCTTACAGACCTCTAGGGGCATGAGTCGAACATGCCCAGCGAGTTTCGTTGTGATCGCTCATCGTTAACTTTGTTAAATGGCTGCTCAATTTTAATTGGCCAATGGCGGCCATGTTTTTTGAGATATGCCAATCTCCTTATAGTATGTTATGACAACTTGGTCAAAGACACTGCATGCCAAATTTCAAGCTGATTGGACAAATAGCTGTAAGGTTAGAGTACTTTTTATGTTTTTTTAGCTTTATAGCGCCACCATGTGGCCAAAGTCTGCGGGTTTTGCAGTGTCACCTCAAATTGAGCTTATGCATGTGTGTACCAAGTTTGGTGATGATATCTCATTTCGTTCAAAAGTTATAGCTCCAATTAGCATTTAGCTTCAATTAGCATCGAACATTGTTGTGTACCGTTTCGAGTGAGAATAAAAATGTCAACTTTTTTTTGATAATTATTGATATTCAGTGTCCAGAGAACATTTGAGAGCTGGTTTGGTTTAGATTGAGTGAAAAACCTAGGACTAGTTCGCAAAAGTAGGTTTCGGACAAATCGCGATGTAGCGGGAAAACGGTGCGTCGTAGAGCAAAAAGTTCAGCTGTGCACTTTTGTTGGGGCTAACCCAAGGATTGGAAAAATGTAAAGTTTTTGAGTCTACGACAAACGGTGAACGTATAGCGGGCAAAAATGTCCAAAAAGTGGGTTTTTGGCGCCATAGCGCCACCTATGGTCCGATTTGGCTGATCTTTGGTGAGAATGTAGTGTACCGGGGTACTACGATCTGGCCAAGTTTCAGCTCTCTCGGCCTTACGGTTTGGTCTGGGCAATAGTGACTTCGGCAGAATAATAATAATAATAATAAATATAGCTGCAAGCAGCAATTAACGGGGGTCAAGCAGTTTAGCAGGGTAAGGTCATATAGCAGTAAGGACGCCTGTAAGTAGTTTATTCGACAACAAAATATACGATTAGAGCGTTAGAGTTTATAGATTGAGCTAACAAATGTTTGGTTAAACACTCCAGAGAAGCAACTTCGATTTTTACATATTGACAAATTTTTAATGAACATTTCGAGTGACCGCTTTTATGTCAAAGTGACCAGTATAAGCAGCCCTATGATATAATGTGTAGATCGAGTCATGGCACCTTAGACAAAGACACGACATGTCAAATTTTAAGTTAATCAGATAAATGGTTACTCGGATACAGTGATTTTACAATGTATAGCGCCATCATGTGGCCATTTTCTACGAGTTTTATGCTATGACCTTAGACTGACCTCTTGCATATGTGTAACAAGTTTGGTGAAGATATTTTAATTCCTTCATGAGTTATGGCTATTTTAGCTCTTCTTAATAAAAATGACAAAAGAGCAGTGAATAAGCTATTAGTGATCTCCTACTACCATCTAGTGGCCACAGTGTAATTTATTTATGTGATTACAGCCATTTAGGTGTGCATAAACATATCCCTTCTATAATTGAGCATGTTCTAACTATATAAAATGAAAAATTTGTATTTTATTAAAATAATTATAAATCTACAGTGTAAAAAGTGTAAAAAAGCTTTAATTAAATTTGATCTTAAATGGATTAACTGTGTTCATGCTATGTCAGTTTGGGATTCAGAATGCATTACATAACATTACATTACATTCTTTGCTATAGAGCAGTAAAATAAACATCAAGTGCTCTGTTACTGCCATCTAGAAGCCACAGTTGTGATTTTCTTTACACATGTTTTAAAACAAGGTGTTTAATCATAGAACCAGTTTTACCTATTAGAATTATTATGAAGAGGTTAACTGGGACCAAGTTAGATGTTTAATGCATAACAGTGTTTACATCAGGTCAAAATGTGATTCAGAACGATCCTAAATGCAATTTCCCTGACTTTAAACTCAAAAAATGTAAAACAACAAAGGTATGCAAATGTTTTGAACAATAAATAAGTGGTATTGTGGTGACATCTAGTGGTTAGAAATGGTAGGTGACAGTTAAAAGTCTGTGTTATAGTGGCTAAAATGATAGAATATTGAAAATGTGTTTGAGACCTTTAAACATCAAAGATGGACAAAAAAAAACTTATAAATCATTTCAGTGATAAGTGTGTAAATGAAGCACATTTACTTCATTTTAGGCCATTTTAGCATGTTTTTAGAACCATTTCCACTATTATAGCGCCACCTATTGCCCAATCTCCACAAGATTTTGCATGTTTAATCACATCGATATGCCACATCTGCTCACCAATTTCTGTGATGTTTTGGGTTTTCCTTATTGGTTTACAGGCATGTAGGTCCGTGTAGACACGCCCCTTTTGTTAATGAGCCTGTTACAGCTATCTAAAATGGAAAGTTCAACTTTTTTTTGATAATTATTGATCTACTCAGTCCAGAGGTTCATTTAACACTGGTTTCGTTGCGATTGAGTTAAAAACCAGGGACTAGTTCGCAAAAGTAGGTTTTGTTTATATTGATGTTTTTTTAATGAACAGTTTGAGTAACAGCAGTGGTTTTAGTGTCAAACTGTTCAGTATGAGCAGACCTATCATATGATATGTAGATTGAGTGTTTTTTGTGAAATAGTATGTAAATGAAGCAAATTTACTTTATTTTTAAGCCATTTAGCAATATTTAAAGACTATTTTTGCTATTATAGCGCCACCTATGGTTTGATCTTCACAAAATTTCGCAAGTTTCATCTCGCTGATATGCCACATGTGCTCACCAATTTCTGTGATGTTTTGGGCTTTCCTTATTGGTTTACAGGCATATAGGTTCATGTGGACACGCCCCTTTTGTAAATTAGCCTGTTTCAGCTAGCCAAAGTGAAAAGTTCAACTTTTTTTTGATAATTATTGATCTACACAGTCCAGAGATTCCAACAACACTGGTTTCGTCGCGATTGAGTGAAAAACCAGGGACTAGTTTGCAAAAGTAGGTTTTTCCTATATTGATGAATATTTAACGAACGGTGTAAGTGAAAGCAGTGGTTTGAGTGTCAAACTGTTCGGTATGAGCAGGCCTATCATATGATATGTATTTTGTGTGGTTGCGCAAAAGGTTGTGTGATACACGATTCATTACACACTAAAAATACGTAAAATCGCCCCCTAGTGGCCGATTTCTTTCAAAATTCTTACAGACCTCTAGGACCGTGAGGCGAACATGCCCAGCGAGTTTCGTTTTGATCACTCATCGTTAACCTTGTTAAATGGCTGCTCAATTTTAATTGGCTAATGGCGGCCATGTTTTTTGAGATATGCCAATGTCCTTATAGTATGTTATGACAACTTGGTCAAAGACACTGCATGCCAAATTTCAAGCTGATTGGACAAATGGCTGTAAGGTTAGAGTCATTTTTATGTTTTTTTAGCTTTATAGCGCCACCATGTGGCCAAAGTCTGCGGGTTTTGCAGTGTCACCTCAAATTGAGCTTATGCATGTGTGTACCAAGTTTGGTGATGATATCTCATTTCGTTCAAAAGTTATAGCTCCAATTAGCATTTAGCTTCAATTAGCATCGAACATTGTTGTGTACTGTTTCGCGTGAGAATAAAAATGTCAACTTTTTTTTGATAATTATTGATATTCAGTGTCCAGAGAACATTTGAGAGCTGGTTTGGTTTAGATTGAGTGTAAAACCTAGGACTAGTTCGCAAAAGTAGGTTTCGGACAAATCGCGATGTAGCGGGAAAACGGTGCGTCGTAGAGCAAAAATTTCTGGTTTACACTTTTGTTCAGGTTAACCCAAGGATTCAAAAAATGTAAAGTTTTTGAGTCTATGACAAACGGTGAACGAATAGCGGCCAAAAATGTCCAAAAAGTGTTTTTTTGGCGCCATAGCGCCACCTATGATCTGATTTGGCTGATCTTTGGCCAGAACGTAGTGTACCGGGGTACTACCATCTGGCCAAGTTTCAGCTCTCTCGGCCTTACGGTTTGGTCTGGGCAATAGTGACTTCGGCAGAATAATAATAATAATAATAATAATAATAATAATAATAATAATAAATATAGCTGCAAGCAGCAATTAACGGGGGTCAAGCAGTTTAGCAGGGTAAGGTCATATAGCAGTTAGGACGCCTGTAAGTAGTTTATTCGACAACGAAATATACGATTAGAGTGTTAAAGTTTATAGATTGAGCTAACAAATGTTTGATTAAACACTACAGAGAAGCAACATCGATTTTTACATATTGACAAATTTTTAATGAACATTTCGAGTGACCGCTTTTATGTCAAAGCGTTCAGTATAAGCAGCCCTAAGATATAATGTGTAGATCGAGTCATGGCACCTTAGACAAAGACACAGCATGTCAAATTTCTAGTTAATCAGATAAATGGTTACTCGGATACAGTGATTTTACAATGTATAGCGCCATCATGTGGCCATTGTCTACGAGTTTTATGCTATGAGCTTAGACTGAAATATTCTAAGCATATGTGTAACAAGTTTGGTGAAGATATTTTAATTCATTTATGAGTTATGGCTATTTTAGCTATTCTTAGTAAAACTGACAAAAGAGCAGTGAATAAGCTTTTAGTGATCTCCTACTGCCATCTAGTGGCCACAGTGTAATTTATTTATGTGATTACAGCCATTTAGGTGTGCATAAACATATACCCTCTATAATTGAGCATGTTCTAACTGTATAAAATGAAAAATTTGTATTTTATTAAAATAATTATAAATCTACAGAGTAAAAAGTGTAAAAAAGCTTTAACTAAATTTGATCTTAAATGGATTAACTGTGTTCATGCCATGTCAGTTTGGGATTCAGAATGCATTACATAACATTACATTACATTCTTTGCTATAGAGCAGTAAAAAAACATCAAGTGGTCTGTTACTGCCATCTAGAAGCCACAGTTGATATTTTCTTTACATGTTTTAAAACAAGGTGTTTAATTATAGAACCAGTTTTACCTATTAGAATTATTATGAAGAGGTTAACTGGGACCAAATTAGATGTTTAATGCATAACAGTGTTTACATCAGGTCAAAATATGATTCAGAATGATCCTAAATGCAATTTCCCTGACTTTAAACTCAAAAAATGTAAAACAACAAAGGTATGCAAATGTTTTGAACAATAAATAAGTGGTCTTGTTGTGACATCTAGTGGTTAGAAATGGTAGGTGACAGTTAAAAGTCTGTTATAGTGGCTAAAATGATAGAATATTGAAAATGTGTTTTTGAGACCTTTAAACATCCAAGATGGACAAAAAAATAACTTATAAATCATTTCAGTGATAAGTGTGTAAATGAAGCACATTTACTGCATTTTTAAGCCATTTTAGCATGTTTTTAGAACCATTTCCACTATTATAGCGCCACCTATTGCCCAATCTCCACAAGATTTTGCATGTTTATTCACATTGATATGCCACATCTGCTCACCAATATCTGTGATGTTTTGGATTTTCCTTATTGGTTTACAGGCATGTAGGTTCGTGTAGACACGCCCCTTTTGTTAATGAGCCAGTTAAAGCTATCTAAAATGGAAAGTTCAACTTTTTTTGATAATTATTGATCTACTCAGTCCAGAGATTCATACAACACTGGTTTTGTCGCGATTGAGTTAAAAACCAGGGACTAGTTCGCAAAAGTAGGTTTTGTTTATATTGATGGTTTTTTAATGAACAGTTTGAGTAACAGCAGTGGTTTTAGTCTCAAACTGTTCAGTATGAGCAGACCTATCGTATGATATGTAGATTGAGTGTTTTTTGTGAAATAGTATGTAAATGAAGCAAATTTACTTTATTTTTAAGCGATTTAGCATTATTTAAAGACTATTTTTGCTATTATAGCGCCACCTATGGTTTGATCTTCACAAAATTTTGCAAGTTTCATCTCGTTGATATGCCACATGTGCTCACCAATGTCTGTGATGTTTTGGGCTTTCCTTATTGGTTTACAGGCATGTAGGTTCGTGTGGACACGCCCCTTTTGTAAATGAGCCTGTTACAGCTAGACAAAAGTGAAAAGTTCCACTTTTTTTTGATAATTATTGATCTACACAGTCCAGAGATTCCAACAACACTGGTTTCGTCGCGATTGAGTGAAAAACCAGGGACTAGTTCGCAAAAGTAGGTTTTTCCTATATTGATGAATATTTATTGAACGGTGTGAGTGACAGCAGTGGTTTGAGTGTCAAACTGTTCGGTATGAGCAGGCCTATCATATGATATGTATTTTGTGTGGTTTTGCAAAAGGTTGTGTGATACACAACCCATTACACCTTAAAATTGCGTAAAATCGCCCCCTAGTGGCCGATTTCTTTCAAAATTCTTACAGACCTCTAGGTCTATAAGTCGAACATACCCAGCGAGTTTCGTTCCGATCGCTGATCGTTAACCTTGTTAAATGGCTGCTCAATCTTTATTGGCCAATGGCGGCCATGTTTTTTGAGATGTGCCAATGTCCTTATAATATGTCATGGCAAACTGGTCAAAGACACTGCATGCCAAATTTCAAGCTGATCGGACTAACGCTTGTAAGGTTAGGGTCATTTTATGGTTTTTAAGCTTTATAGCGCCACCATGTGGCCAAAGTCTGCGGGTTTTGCAGTGTCACCTCAAATTGAGCTTATACATGTTTGTACCAAGTTTGGTGATGATATCTCATTCTGTTCAAAAGTTATAGCTCCAATTAGCATTTAGCTTCAATTAGCATCGAACATTGTTGTGTACTGTTTCGAGTGAGAATAAAAATGTCAACTTTTTTTTGATAATTATTGATATTCAGTGTCCAGAGAACATTTGAGAGGTGGTTTGGTTTAGATTGAGTGAAAAACCTAGGACTAGTTCGCAAAAGTAGGTTTCGGACAAAACGCGATGTAGCGGGAAAACGGTGCGTCGTAGAGCAAAAAGTGCAGCTGTGCACTTTTGTTAGGGCTAACACAAGGATTCAAAAAATGTAAAGTTTTTGAGTCTACGACAAACGGTGAACGTATAGCGGCCAAAAATGTCCAAAATGTTGGTTTTTGGCGCTGTAGCGCCACCTATGGTCCGATTTGGTTGATCTTTGGGGAGAATGTAGTGTACCGGGGTACTACGATCTGGCCAAGTTTCAGCTCTCTCTGCCTTACGGTTTGGTCTGGGCAATAGTGACTTCGGCAGAATAATAATAATAATAAAAATCCTAACAAATACAATAGGGTTTCAGCGCTACGCGCTTGACCCCCTAAATATAGCTGCAAGCAGCAATTAACGGGGGTCAAGCAGTTTAGCAGGGTAAGGTCATATAGCAGTTAGGACGCCTGTAAGTAGTTCCTTCGACAATAAAATATACGATTAGAGTGTTAGAGTTTATAGATTGAGCTAACAAATGTTTGATTAAACACTCCAGAAATGCAACTTCAGTTTTTACATATAGACAAATTTCTTAAGAACATTTCGAGTGACCGCTTTTATGTCAAAGTGACCATTATAAGCAGCCCTATGATATAATGTGTAGATCGAGTCATGGCACCTTAGACAAAGACACCGCATGTCAAATTTTAAGTTAATCAGATAAATGGTTACTCAGATTCAGTGATTTTACAATGTATAGCGCCAGCATGTGGCCAATGTCTATGAGTTTCATGCTATGAGCTTAGACTGACCTCTTGCATATGTGTTACAAGTTTGGTGAAGATGATTTAATTCATTCATGAGTTATGGCTATTTTAGCTCTTCTTAATAAAAATGACAAAAGAGCAGTGAATAAGCTATTAGTGATCTCCTACTGCCATCTAGTGGCCACGGTGTAATTTATTTATGTGATTACAGCCATTTAGGTGTGCATAAACATATCCCCTCTATAATTGAGCATGTTCTAACTGTATAAAATGAAAATTTTGTATTTTATTAAAATAATTAAAAATCTACAGAGTAAAAAGTGTGACAAGCTTTGACTAAATTTGATCTTAAATGGATTAACTGTGTTCATGCCATGTCAGTTTGGGATTCAGAATGCATTACATAACATTACATCACATTCTTTGCTATAGAGCAGTAAAATAAACAATAAGTGGTCTGTTACTGTCATCTAGTGGCCACAGTTGTGATTTTCTTTACACATGTTTTAAAACAAGGTGTTTAATTATAGAACCAGTTTTACCTATTAGAATTATTATGAAGAGGTTAACTGGGACTAAATAAGACGTTTAATGCATAACAGTGTTTACATCATGTCAAAATGTGATTCAGAATGATCCTAAATGCAAATTCCCTGACTTTAAACTCAAAAAACAAAGGTATGCAAATGTTATGAACAATAAATAAGTTGTCTTGTGCTGACATCTAGTGGTTCAATTTGGTAGGTGACCTTTAAAAGTCTGTTAAAGTGGCTAAAATGATAGAATATTGAAAATATGTGTTTTGAGACCTCTAAAACATCCAAGAAAGAAAAAAAATTTAACATGTAAATAATTTTAGTAATAAGCTTGTATCAAACTTGTAATAGTGTGTAAATGAAGCACATTTACTGCATTTTTAAGCCATTTTAGCATGTTTTTAGAACCATTTCTACTATTATAGCGCCACCTATTGCCCAATCTCCACAAGATTTTGCATGTTTATTCGCATTTATATGCCACATGTGCTCATCAATTTCTGTGATGTTTTGGGTTTTTCTTATTGGTTTACAGGCATGTAGGTTCGTGTAGACACGCCCCTTTTGTAAATGAGCCTGTTACAGCTATCTAAAATGGAAAGTTTAACTTTTTTTTGATAATTATTGATCTACTCAGTCCAGAGGTTCATACAACACTGGTTTCGTTGCGATTGAGTTAAAAACCAGGGACTAGTTCGCAAAAGTAGGTTTTGTTTATATTTATGGTTTTTTTATTGATCGGTGTAAGTGACAGCAGTGGTTTTAGTGTCAAACTGTTCAGTATGAGCAGACCTATCATATGACATGTAGAATAAGTGTATTTGTGAAATAGTGTTTAAATTAAGCACATTTACTTTATTTTTAAGCCATTTGGCATGTTTTTAAGACTATTTTTGCTATTGTAGCGCCACCTATGGTTTGATCTTCACAAAATTTTGCATGTTTGTTCACATTGATATGGCACATTTGCTCACCAATTTCTGTGGTGTTTTGAGTTTTCCTTATTGGTTTACAGGCATGTAGGTTTGTGTGGACACGCCCCTTTTGTAAATTAGCCTTTTACAGCTAGCCAAAGTGAAAAGTTCAACTTTTTTTTGATAATTATTGATCTACACAGTCCAGAGATTCCAACAACACTGGTTTCGTTGCGATTGAGTGAAAAACCAGGGACTAGTTCGCAAAAGTACGTTTTTCCTATATTAATGAATATTTAACGAACGGTGTAAGTGACAGCAGTGGTTTGAGTGTCAAACTGTTCAGTATGAGCAGGCCTGTCATATGATATGTATTTTGTAAGGTTGCGCAAAAGGTTGTGTGATACACAACCCATTACATACTAAAAATACGTAAAATCGCCCCCTAGTGGCCGATTTCTTTCAAAATTCTTACAGATCTCTAGGACCATGAGTCGAACATGCCCAGCGAGTTTCGTTTTGATCACTCATCGTTAACCTTGTTAAATGGCTGCTCAATTTTAATTGGCCAATGGCGGCCATGTTTTTTGAGATATGCAAATGTCCTTATAGTATGTTATGACAACTTGGTCAAAGACACTGCATGCCAAATTTCAAGCTGATTGGACAAACGGCTGTAAGGTTAGAGTAATTTTTATGTTTTTTTAGCTTTATAGCGCCACCATGTGGCCAAAGTCTGTGGGTTTTGCAGTGTCACCTCAAATTGAGCTTATGCATGTGTGTACCAAGTTTGGTGATGATATCTCATTTCGTTCAAAAGTTATAGCTCCAATTAGCATTTAGCTTCAATTAGCATCAAACATTGTTGTGTACTGTTTCGAGTGAGAATAAAAATGTCAACTTTTTTTTGATAATTATTGATATTCAGTGTCCAGAGAACATTTGAGAGCTGGTTTGGTTTAGATTGAGTGAAAAACCTAGGACTAGTTCGCAAAAGTAGGTTTCGGACAAATCGCGATGTAGCGCGAAAACGGTGCGTCGTAGAGCAAAAAGTTCAGCTGTGCACTTTTGTTGGGGCTAACCCAAGGATTGGAAAAATGTAAAGTTTTTAAGTCTACGACAAACGATGAACGTATAGCGGGCAAAAATGTCCAAAAAGTGGGTTTTTGGCGCCATAGCGCCACCTATGGTCCGATTTGGCTGATCTTTGGCCAGAACGTAGTGTACCGGGGTACTACCATCTGGCCAAGTTTCAGCTCTCTCGGCCTTACGGTTTGGTCTGGGCAATAGTGACTTCGGCAGAATAATAATAATAATAATAATAATAAAAATCTTAACAAAAACAATAGGGTTTCAGCGCTTCGCGCTTGACCCCCTAAATATAGCTGCAAGCAGCAATTAACGGGGGTCAAGCAGTTTAGCAGGGTAAGGTCATATAGCAGTCAGGAAGCCTGTAAGTAGTTTATTCGCCAATGAAATATACGATTAGAGTGTTAGAGTTTATAGATTGAGCTAACAAATGTTTGATTAAACACTCCAGAGAAGCAACTTCGATTTTTACATATTGACAAATTTTTAATGAACATTTCGAGTGACCGCTTTTATGTCAAAGTGACCAGTATAAGCAGCCCTATGATATAATGTGTAGATCGAGTCATGGCACCTTAGACAAAGACACGACATGTCAAATTTTAAGTTAATCAGATAAATGGTTACTCAGATACAGTGATTTTACAATGTATAGCCCCATCATTGGCCATTGTCTACGAGTTTTATGCTATGACCTTAGACTGACCTCTTGCATATGTGTAACAAGTTTGGTGATGATATTTTAGTTCATTCATGAGTTATGGCTATTTTAGCTCTTCTTAATAAAAATGACAAAAGAGCAGTGAATAAGCTATTAGTGATCTCCTACTGCCATCTAGTGGCCACAGTGTAATTTATTTATGTGATTACAGCCATTTAGGTGTGCATAAACATATCCCTTCTATAATTGAGCATGTTCTAACTATATAAAATTAAAATTTTGTATTTTATTAAAACAATTAAAAATCTACAGAGTAAAAAGTGTGACAAGCTTTGACTAAATTTGATCTTAAATGAATTAACTGTGTTCATGCCATGTCAGTTTGGGATTCAGAATGCATTACATTACATTCTTTGCTATAGAGCAGTAAAATAAACAATAAGTGGTCTGTTACTGCCATCTAGAAGCCACAGTTGATATTTTCTTTACACATGTTTTAAAACAATGTGTTTAATTATAGAACCAGTTTTACCTATTAGAATTATTATGAAGAGGTTAACTGGGAGCAAATTAGATGTTTAATGCATAACAGTGTTTACATCAGGTCAAAATATGATTCAGAATGATCCTAAATGCGATTTCCCTGACTTTAAACTCAAAAAATGTAAAAAAAAAAAAAAACAAAGGTATGCAAATGTTTTGAACAATAAATAAGTGGTCTTGTTGTGACATCTAGTGGTTAGAAATGGTAGGTGACAGTTAAAAGTCTGTGTTATAGTGGCTAAAATGATAGAATATTGAAAATGTGTTTTTGAGACCTTTAAACATCCAAGATGGACAAAAAAAAAATTACTTATAAATCATTTCAGTGATAAGTGTGTAAATGAAGCACATTTACTTCATTTTTAAGCCATTTTAGCATGTTTTTAGAACCATTTTCACTATTATAGCGCCACCTATTGCCCAATCTCCACAAAATTTTGCATGTTTATTCGCATTGATATGCCACATGTGCTCATCAATTTCTGTGATGCTTTCAGTTTTCCTTATTGGTTTACAGGCATGTAGGTTCGTGTAGACACGCCCCTTTTGTTAATGAGCCTGTTACAGCTATCTAAAATGGAAAGTTCAACTTTTTTTTTGATAATTATTGATCTACTCAGTCCAGAGGTTCATACAACACTGGTTTCATTGCGATTGAGTGAAAAACCAGGGACTAGTTTGCAAAAGTAGGTTTTGTTTATATTGATGGTTTTTTTAATGAACAGTTTGAGTAACAGCAGTGGTTTTAGTCTCAAACTGTTCAGTATGAGCAGACCTATCATATGATATGTAGATTGAGTGTTTTTTGTGAAAAAGTGTGTAAATGAAGCACATTTACTTTATTTTTAAGCGATTTAGCAATATTTAAAGACTATTTTTGCTATTATAGCGCCACCTATGGTTTGATCTTTACAAAATTTTGCAAGTTCCATCTCGTTGATATGCCACATGTGCTCACCAATTTCTGTGGTGTTTTGAGTTTTCCTTATTGGTTTACAGGCATGTAGGTTCGTGTGGACACGCCCCTTTTGTAAATTAGCCTGTTACAGCTAGCCAAAGTGAAAAGTTCAACATTTTTTTGATAATTATTGATCTACACAGTCCAGAAATTCCAACAACACTGGTTTCGTCGCGATTGAACTAAAAACCAGGGACTAGTTCGCAAAAGTAGGTTTTTCCTATATTGATGAATATTTAACGAACGGTGTAAGTGACAGCAGTGGTTTGAGTGTCAAACTGTTCGGTATGAGCAGGCCTATCATATGATTTGTATTTTGTGTGGTTGCGCAAAAGGTTGTGTGATACACAACCAATTACACACTAAAAATACGTAAAATCGCCCCCTAGTGGCCGATTTCTTTCAAAATTCTTACAGACCTCTAGGACCGTGAGTCAAACATGCCCAGTGAGTTTCGTTCCGATCACTCATCGTTAACATAGTTTAATGGCTGCTCAATTTTAAATGGCCAATGGCGGCCATGTTTTTTGAGATATGCCAATGTCCTTATAGTATGTTATGACAACTTGGTCAAAGACACTGCATGCCAAATTTCAAGCTGATTGGACTAGTGGCTGTAAGGTTAGAGTCATTTTTATGTTTTTTTAGCTTTATAGCGCCACCATGTGGCCAAAGTCTGCGGGTTTTGCAGTGTCACCTCAAATTGAACTTATGCATGTGTGTACCAAGTTTGGTGATGATATCTCATTTCGTTCAAAAGTTATAGCTCCAATTAGCATTTAGCTTCAATTAGCATCGAACATTGTTGTGCACTGTTTCGCGTGAGAATAAAAATGTCAACTTTTTTTTGATAATTATTGATATTCAGTGTCCAGAGAACATTTGAGAGCTGGTTTGGTTTAGATTGAGCGTAAAACCTAGGACTAGTTCGCAAAAGTAGGTTTCGGACAAATGGCGATGTAGCGGGAAAACGGTGCGTCGTAGAGCAAAAAGTTCAGCTGTGCACTTTTGTTGAGGCTAACCCAAGGATTGGAAAAATGTAAAGTTTTTGAGTCTACGACAAACGGTGAACGTATAGCGGGCAAAAATGTCCAAAAAGTGGGTTTTTGGCGCCATAGCGCCACCTATGGTCCGATTTGGCTGATCTTTTGTGAGAATGTAGTGTACCGGGGTACTACGATCTGGCCAAGTTTCAGCTCTCTCGGCCTTACGGTTTGGTCTGGGCAATAGTGACTTCGGCAGAATAATAATAATAATAATAATAATAATAATAATAAATATAGCTGCAAGCAGCAATTAACGGGGGTCAAGCAGTTTAGCAGGGTAAGGTCATATAGCAGTTAGGACGCCTGTAAGTAGTTTATTCGACAACGAAATATCTGATTAGAGTGTTAGAGTTTATAGATTGAGCTAACAAATGTTTGATTAAACACTCCAGAAAAGCAATTTCAGTTTTTACATATTGGCAAATTTTTTATGAACATTTCGAGTGACCGCTTTTATGTCAAAGTGACCAGTAAAAGCAGCCCTATGATATAATGTGTAGATCAAGTCATGGCACCTTAGACAAAGACACGACATGTCAAATTTCTAGGTAATCAGATAAATGGTTACTCGGATACAGTGATTTTACAATGTATAGCGCCACCATGTGGTCAATGTCTACGGGTTTTATGCTCTGACCTCTGATTAACCTCTTGCATGTCTGTGACAAGTTTGGTGAAGATATTTCTATCCATTCATGAGTTATGGCAATTTTAGCTCTTCTTAATAAAATTGACAAAACTATAACATAACTATATAAAATGAAGATTTTGTGTTTTATTTAAAGAATTAAAAATCTACAGAGTAAAAAGTGTGACAAGCTTCAACTAAATTTGATCTGAAATGCATTAACCATGTTTATGATATGTCAGTTTGGGATTCAGAATGCATTCTTTGCTACAGAGCAGTAAAATAAACTATGAGTGGTCTGTTACTGCCGTGTAGTGGCCACAGTTGTGATTTTGCAATTGGAACACGCGGAAGAAACCCACATCAAGACGGGGAGAACATTCAAACTCCACACAGAAATGCCAACTGACCCAGCCGAGGCTCGAACCAGTGACCTTCTTGCTGTGAGGTGACAGTGGTACCCACTGCATCATGCCGCCTAAAGGTAAATCATTTTTATAAAATGTATTATAAGATTAGTGTGATTATAAAAAAGTGTCAGATATGCAAAAGTCTGCATACTTTTATGTTTGCAAAGATTCATTTAGTATAGCTTTAATGTGTGATTAAACTCTCATTGAAACCTATGAATGTAAAACATCATCACTGAATTTTTAATGTAAATATTAATTTTAAATGAAATGTTAAGCACAGTAACACTTTATGACACTATAAGTGTTGTCGGTGTGAATTACAAAGGTGCTTGATTTAAAACAAATGGTGCTTTAAAAACTTCAAGTACTTAAATCAGTTGTCCATGAAAGTGTAGGAACTCATTTTGTGTAATATTGCTACTTAATTTGGATTGAAGCATATAAACATACAACAAGTATATATTTTCTCATTTTATTTACTTAATTTTATTTTTTGAGTCATTGCTATTGGTCATGCTTAATTTTTATTTGTTTTGTTTTTTATACTTCAAGGTAAAAAAAATTTATTTATATTTTTTGTAAAAACAGTTTCTGAATAAAGTTGTAATGTTATGATTTTCATACTGTTGGTCAAACAGTATAATTTCAGACAGACTCAGTCTTCACAGTTTTCAATATAAGGGAGATAATAATTGATAGCATAATAAAATTGTTTAATAAACATTATAATTAAACACAATGTTTAATATTTATAGGTACGCTTGTAAAATGTAATATGCAATCTTTATTTACTTTTTAAACCTAAATGTTATGTTGGTAAAAAATATTGAGTGTTTGAATTTGGTTGTGTATGTTCTGTAGATTATAATTTACATTGCAAAACATAAAACTCCAAATCTCTTTTAGGTAAATTAGTTATTGACTACTGTAATTTAAAAATTCTAGGTTTAACAGACATACATTTTGTCATTTAAATTGCAAAGTCCATTTTATATATTTTGGCAAAGGTGCATTTAGTAGTTTTCAGTAACGCGTGATTAAACTCCCATACACTAGAGGGCGCGCATTGTAACACAACGAGATCGTACTTCCTTTTTATCCTCCCCTGTTCCACCTGCTGAAGCGTAAGCATGCGTTTTTTTGTCTCTCTCTGTAATCTATGCAATATCTGTTTTAATTTTAGTCATCCATGATAGTTTTTGGTTGGTATAAGTCTTTTTTAATCTGTTTGTATGTTTTTCGGGTGTATTTTGTGATTAAACGTATTTAGGCACGCCTTTATTTTAGTAACAGTGAAATTTAGCTGATCTGCATTAGCCTACAAGATAATGATTTTAAAATAATCTAAAGAAAAGTGGTGTTGATCTTGTTATTTTTAACACTGTTAGTCTTCAATGTATTTAGTTTTATCTAAGCCAAAGCATGTCAGATTGGCAGGTCATTGAGTAATCTGAAAACAGTGCAATGGTCACCAGAGAGTCAATGTTCTCTTTCTCTGTCTAGATGGGCTTAACGTTTACACTCGTCAAGCGCCAAATGCAAGTAAAAAATAAACGCTGACTATTGTCGGTATTTTAAAAATGTCAATTTCCCCTAAACGCCATTAAACACGTGTTTTAACAGTGCTAATTTGACACTGTGTTCACGTGCTAAACACAAATGACCGATCCGCTGATGAATCGCTACTTTAAAAGGCTCCTTGTATATGTGTTCACACTGTGAACAGCAGTGAGTTCGGTGATATAATGACGTTCACGGCCAATCAATCAGTCATTTCTGTTGAGCAGGTGAACACAATGGTAAATCAGCGCTGTTTGAGAATGAGCTCAAGCGTGCTGAAAGCGGGGGATGGATGTTTTTAAAAATTCGGCAATAAATTCCATTATTGTGACAACGCTAGGCTGAATTTAGTTGACTTTCACTGTGTTTTGCACTGCCAAATACACAATTATGAGATTAAATCTTCATCCTGGAGTTTATTATCATAATCACTGATTTAGTGTTGTCTAAAATGAAAGTTAAACCCTTTGAGATAGATTTTCTTTATAATCCCTATTGACAGCAGCATAAAACCATTGCTTTAAACATTAAAATATTGTAATCTCAATTCAAACCTGCATAACATGAACAATAATTGATGATAATGATTTGCATATGTTTATTAGGTATAAACACTGCATTCAAATGTGTTTTATTGAGAGGGATTCAGTTTTTACACTTTCTTCTTTACGAACTGTTATATAAAACTGAAGAACTGAGAGAACAGTTTATAGTTTAGATATAAACACTTGTTTATGGTAAAACTGACATTACAGCTTAATGGAACTAACTGACTAACATTGTGTAACCCACAGGTGGCAACAAACAACTATCCAAATTATGTCACTGCATGGGTTTTCAGAAATGATCCACCTATAATGAAACCTGAAGTTTTATGTGTGAATTGGTGAATCATTAATTGAAGATAAATATATGTTGTACTAGATGTTATACTTGTATATTTAGCATTATCAGCAACAGTAGCAAAGCCATTTAAAATCGAATATTTTCCTTTTTTCAGCTGTGTTTTTCTTGTTTTATTTAAAAAAAAATGACAGACAATAGTTTTTGCAGTAATATTTTTGTATAAATGAAAAAACAAATGACACTTGTCTCCTCCCTTTTTTGCTGATCCAAAAAAAGGCCTGACTCTTCACCCCCTTTTATAAACAGTATTTTTGCTCCATGTAATATTTATCATTAATAGTTTCTTTTTTGTCTGTTTTTTGTTTTTCAGAACGTTGTGAAAGCTGATTTGTGGAGGTAAGGTTCTGCTTATTATTTTTATGATTACGTAGCAAATAGTTTCTATAAATATTTTATGCAGTCATTATTGTTTAACAGTGTTGTTAGTAGACAGTAGGGTTGTGCAGCTAGACGATAGTATCGTGTATCAACGATAGGCGAAAATATTGCAGAGTGCTGAAAACTATGATGATTTTAAAGACGATATTTAGCTCGTTTTGCACTAATGTAGACCTATTACATGTTTTAATTGGATTATTGAACAAAATGAATAGTATTACTAATTTTAATCATCATCAGTAATAATAAATTAACTACAAATAATATGATATTCAACTGTTTACATCAACATCACCTGACCGACACTTTTGGACAAAATTGAATTACTTCGATTGCTCTCTTGCGCGCTCTCTCTCTCTCTCAAAACAAAACAAGTTATTTTTATCTTTTATATCCGTTATTAATAGCCTATTTAAGTTTTAAGGGGGCTTATAGACTATTTTTTCATTGCATGCATTGACTGCTCCTTCAAATAGTACACGAAATATACCTGTCTTATTTGTGTTTAATTCGATAGAATGATAAACACGGACATGCGCATTTTTCAGAAAATAACCCATATTTTTAATTTTCAAACATATGTTAGGTCTTTATTTATTTTTTAAGCCTAAAATATATTTTATTTATTTATTTAAATTTGTCTATATGCAATTAAAAACAATCTGTATGTAACCATTCGTTTTGGCATTAAATTATTATTGAACAGATTATTAATAACTTATCAAAAAACATTTTACTGAGCTCAGTAAAAAGTTTTAGGTCAAATAGTCTGTTTAATATTATAGCAATAGGCTAATGTCGACTCACCGCAGCCATGTCTAAAATGAAACTCTTATCAGAGAACAATAAACCCATGTCAGGCGCAACATTGTGTTAGATCTTAGCTAATACAAATGTGACACTGTGGATGATTACTTTTGTGATTGATTAGACCTGAAGCTGCGCCGCGGTCAACTGAGCAAAACATGGAAAACTTCACAGCATAGAAACAGTCATGTGCGGGCGGCGACTCCTCCATCCTTCTGTCTGAAAGGACCTTAATACATCCTTGTTTCTTCCTTGCATAGATAAATGTCATTTTATTTGCTTTCATCCATGTATATTATATCCATTTTGCGGCAGTCCCGTGGGCCGAGGATAACGGCATGAACCCGAAGTTAACGTCAAATCCTGTCCCGCGCCACAGACTCCGCATCTGTTGCATCGAGTCTTGTTTGATATAATTTCTGTCTCAAAGCCCATTTAAGCTGTAAAAGCACAGTGATTTGCATTGGTTTGAATTATCCAAATTCAAACGTTATGCAAATGCAATAGGCTATTAAATAAGTTTAAAAATCAGCCAAAAGGTTAATAAATATGTTTAGATATGGATAAATATAGTAATATTTTAATATTATATTTATTATTATTATTTTATATATAACACTGCCGCGCCCCCATGCGATAGTATCCTGTATCGGCGATCTCACAGAGGGGCGATATGGCGATCTGAAAATTTTGTATGTCGCTCAGCACTAGTAGACAGACTAATTTTTGATTTTCAATAATGTACTGTAGATTATGTATATGATTTTGATTGAGACATTGGATAAAACAGGTTCACTCAATTGCGGTTAGGTTTAAAAATAAAAAAAGAATAAAATTTCATAATCTAAAACAAATGTATGGCACATATAGTCTTCTCTTTATCCTAAATAACACTTTAAAATTTATTTCCAATTAAATGTATTATTAATGAGGAACAAAACGCTTGTTTTATCAAAAGTAGGAATTACTGCGATCTCATTAAGGTATTGTTATTCTTCACTGACTTGTATGTTTTAGGATTTCAAAGGTGTGTCCCCTATTATGTCAACATTGTCAGACATTTATAAAAATGTATTAAATTAGCCAGTATTGAGTTGTTGTAACTCTAAAAAGTCCCCCTCAGCATATTCAAATTTTGCATAGTATCTCAAGAGGAAAACATTAGGATAAGTCCTGGTTTGTCGACATTAAATTAGTTAGCAATAGTTGATCTCTGCACAGCAGCATATTTACCTGTTTGGTTGGCATGTTGCATTTGATGTGAGCAGATAAGCAGAAACAGGCACACGTGTATGTCTATTTGCAATCAATTGGACAGGTGTACCTAATAAAGTGGCCGGTGAATGTATGTGTGGCTGCACACGTGTGAATGTTGTGACGGTAGGAATAAACCGCACAACAACTACATCAAATAACCATAGGAAAAGTTCTTGAAGCTATATGAAATTACTATTGTTTAGTTAACCTTTGTTGAATTTATTCTAAAATGTAAAAACAAAGGTTATTTATTGCTGTTTAAATAAAAAGTAAAAAAAAAAATTTTAGCATTTTTTTTTATTAATTTTTCACAGTTTAATAGGATAAAAAAACTCAAAGGTGTTAAACCCTTTGAGGGTAAGTTAATAGCAAGTACATTTTAGGGTGAAGTAAACTTTTAGGTGAAGTAAGTTTTAAATGTATGATGTTGACAATAAATATTGGCACTGTCAAAACAATGTTTAAAATAATTTAAAGTTGAGAGATTGTTATAAACTATAGCTCAGTACATGTAAAAAAAAATCTGTTTTTACTAAATGTTTTTGTACCCTGTTTTGTCTTATTTTACTACAGTTAAGATTATAGATCTATTATGTACTGTAAGATTTGTGTGCTGTAATATAATTTCTAATTTGTTTTTGTTTTTCATGTTGATGAAACAATGGAATAGATTTCAAGGTAAGTTGAAATAATTGCAAAATGTTCATCATAATTTTAGGAAATTGTTAAACTGCAAGTTGTGGTACTTGGTAATGTTTTAAATAAATATGATACTATCAGTTTTATTCAAATAAAAGTCTATTTACAGTAAATGTAAATATTTGCACCAGCTTGTAACTAATAACCAAAACTAAAATATTTTAACATTCAGCAGCAGTAATCCACAAAATATTACATTTTGTTTTGTTTAGTGTCATTGTTAATGATGTAGACCATGGCTATTCAATTAGTGGCCCACGGACTGAACTTGGCCCGCGAGGCAATAGGTTTCGCCCCTTTAAATAGTGTAAACAAGACATCAAAAATAAATTTTGTTCAGTCGAAAAATGGTTGCTATAGTTATGAAATGATGTGTATCTGTTTAATATAGCACGAGCTGCACAGAAAGTGAGTCACCTGACATTGAGTAGCGGGAGCAGCCGAAAACATTTAGATACTTAAGCTTCAAGGCAATGTGCGTGCACAAGCAAAGCAATGCGCTTGTGCCTTCCAGACTCCCCAAGTACAAAATATCTCGGGCCGTAGTGATAAGAGTTGTGCGTGGCATTCTGATGATAACAACAGTTTGAGTACTTGCCTAATATAAAGCTTAAATTTACATTAGACGTGATAACCGTGAAACCATGTTTTTTTTTTTTTTTTTCAAACTATATAATCGTACAACCAAAATTGTTGCATACCTAATTGAAATACAACATTTGAGTGTTTGTAAAAAAAAAAGCCAGTTGTGTAATGCACTGATATTATATGGTTTCAAAATGCAATATATTAACATTTTAATGTAGAAAAATACAATGGGTGTCCTATGCCGTGTTCAGACTGTATGATTTTTCAAAGTAGTGGTGTCATGGATGTTTTCACACTGCATGACTATCTGGGCTTGCGTTTTGTCACTGCTGTTTTTACACTGTAGCATGGATCGGCGACAGGCTTACACACTGCATGAGTTTACAATAGAAAGAATTGCCGACAACTTTGTCCAAACTACAACTCACAACCAAACACACGTGAGAAGTGACATGGAAACAATGCCAAGTCACGTAATATGTTTCGTTATTAACTACATAATGATAAAGAGTACGGTAGAAATGTACATATTTGCTCACCTAGCTTTTAAAGGGAATTGGCAATTTCTCAGCTCAGATGACATGTCAAACACGGTTTTTCTGCTAAATTTCCACTAGCTTTTCCTCCATTTCTTGGGTCCAAATCAACTGAAAATGAGTGCTTTTAAATTCTCCCCTAAGCTCCCGCTGGCCTGCAAGTACCCATGCTAGTGGATGCTGCTCTCTCATTGGCTGTAGGTGATCGCAGTTGTTATTTTCAGTCAAAACTCTTTTCACACGCCATGATTTGAATCCCTGACAGCTCCAGACATTTAGCACGTCAAATATCTCACGGCTGTCGGTGACTCATCTGCAATTCTCTTAGATGGCGTCCTTGATAGTTCATACTGTGTGATTGTCACTCACATGAATGAGTACTAATTTGACTGTGATTTCAGCCATTTGTCGGCGATTTCTCAAAAGCTATCAGCGAGTCAAAATCAAGGCTAAAATCATGCAGTCTGAACTGTGCATTAAGGAGCAAAAATAAAGCATATGGGCTCTTGTATGCTGTGTGTTTTCACTCATATTTGAAGTCATATCTCTCCGGCCTTTTATTTGGGATGCTTTTTATGATCTGGCCCCCATGACAAACTAAATAAATTGCCCTGATATAGACTTAGGGCTGGCCGATAATTTGATGTAGATAATTGTCACAATAAATATTTTTTCGGTAATACGATAATGACAGTTTGATAATTGGTCAATAATATTTACGCACTATGCATAACGCATAGTTTATGCATAGTTAATTATTTGCAGCCTGCCTTTCCGAGTGCCGCATGCAGAATACAAGTTAACAGTCATATAGTGTCTGTTGCACTTGCAGTAAGAAAAAAAAAAAAAAGGTCACAGACATTGACAAGAAACGTCACTAGACTTCAGTAGTCTTGAGCTACTTAGTTTTTTTGCAATCCAACACAAAACAGCAACGTGCAGTGAAAACTGCAGACGACTTTTGTAATCAAAAGCAAAAAACACCACAGACCTGTTTCATCATTTAAAACAATGCCACCCTTATGAAGATGCAATGAAATTACAGACCCAAACAAGTGTTGGTAAACCAACTACCCAGCAGAGTCTCATGTCATCATTCTCAAAAGCCGTGCCTTACGAGAAAAAGTTTAGCAGCTCTAGTATTCAATATTTGGTATTTCACTATTTTAAGTAATTGTTTTTAGGTGGGTATTAATCAAATTGCACATTATCTAAAAAGTGTTTGAAATTTGGAATGTTTGCTACAGGTGCATACTGCATTTTTGAAGTTAATGTCTCATATGATATTAATTTAACATTTAAATTTGATCAATTGGGGGGGGATTATCATTTTTTTATTATATATACATTTATATATATATATATATATATATATATATATATATATATATCTTTGAAAATGTGTCTTTTTGAAACTAATTTCGTTTTGTATAATGTGTAACTTAATTTTGATGTATATTCTGTTGGTTGGTTATGTATAGCATAAACAAGAATTAATAACATCTGAGGTGAACACAAGCCCCGCTATATGCTTTAGCGCCAAAACAATCCATCAAACTATGTTCACGGTTTCGTTTCAATTCAGTAACGAAGCACGATTTGAGCAGCATGAGCTATACAGTCTTTGCAGGCTATTCGCAGCACTTATAGTATTGTTAGATTACCTCGGAAGATTAAACTCAATCTGAAGGATAATAACTCGGAGGCATGTGTCAACGGAGACGCTCCCCGCATATCTCGCCATGATGCGCGCTTTATAAAATGAGAGTCTCCTAGTCCCATATTCGTGCCAGTCTGTGAGATAAAATTTGTGAAAACATCCGCAGATATGAAGAAGATCTTTAACGGAGAAAATTCTGTGACCATTAACTCGCCTTTAACTTGTTCAAAACTTAATTTTTTCTGACGTTAAACAATAATATCCAATAACTTATGTCTTTAATTGTTGAAAACTTGAATAGTAAATGCTAAATTAAGATTATTCTTTTGCTTATTTTATTTATATTGTCAGACAGCAAAACATTTCACAAAATGTGTTAAATCAGCTGCACAAAGTTATTGGTATGCTGAAAATCCTATAAAATCGATAGATATAAAGATTTTACGTTTATCGTGATAAATATCTATATCGACTGGTATGAAAAAGATTATCGTAATTTTTTCTTTTTCCATATTGCTCAGCTCTATGTAGACTTCATCATAACTGACTTACTGGTGTTTCATGAAATAGTTAATTGTTTGTAGCAGTGGAGGCAAACATAGTTTCTTAAGGTTCAGAGCTCTGCATAGTTTTGTTTTAACCCTGTTTAATTGTTGAATCGAGCTTAGAAGTAATTTCCGCTGAGGTATGGGCTTTCAGAAAGAGAGTTTAGCAGCTCTAGTATTCAATATTTGGTAGAAAATACATTTAAAATAAAAATTAATAAATAAATAAAAATGATATAGAAAATTATCTTTGTGATTTCAAGTGCACTTCAAGAAACAGTAAGTGATATAGTTTACATTTTTAAAACATTTTGCAGTATGGGGTATATAATGTGCTGCAATTACCACAGCTGTTGTGCACACAACATATATACAGTGTACATGCATACATTTTTTATTTAACTATTTGTTGACATCCTGTTATATTTGCTGTGTTAGTAGATTACTAAAGTCAACATTAGATGCACATGTCTGTTTGTGCTTGCGAATGTTGTAAGTTGTAATGTTGTAATGTTGTTTGAAAAAACCAAATACCTATAACCAAATAAATTCCTGCTTCGGTCTTAACTTTTTCCTATTTATACAGAAACCCACTTTGATCGAGCAGGTAGAAGCAGCATGTACCTTTTAGCAAAGTAAAAATCAATGATCTGATAATTTAATCTGAAACTCACACACATTTTGGACTGAGTACTTATTATGCACATTGATAAAAGGGTAAAATTTGACCGGCATAAATGTAGAAGGAGACAGAAATAAAATGACATGTAACTTCACGGTATTAACAGTTAATGTGAAATTACAACATAAGTTTGTGCTGTTTTTAAAAAAAATTATTTTCATCGGGATGACCTGATGGTTTGCCCCTTCCATGTTTATCATTGTGCACAAGAAGAAGCAATAACTGCTTTATTCCTGATGTCATTCAGGGATGTTATTTTAGACCTATCTAGGCTATTGTGTATTTAACATAATATCATGTAGTCCTATAATGTGCATTTGAGGAAGCTGCTGATTATGAAATCACTTTGAATGCGTGTGTGGCTGTGCACTTTTTCTGCTTTCACAATTGCCTATCACGACCATGTGTGCTGTATGTACATTATAAATAAAGCCAGGACACACATTTGTTATCCTCTGCAATTCATCTGTTCTTATGTTACTTATTTAGTGCTACAGCCAGGCACCCCAAGTTTCATACCTAAAGTTTACATATTACAAATTTACAACTATACATTTTATAATTTATTACAACTATTACAAACGGGGACTACGCTTAAGGGATAGTACTATTGATTAACTTTTTAGCAATGTATGATATATTTTCTGGGTGAAATGTTGAAGATTATTAGGCTACTCAATTCAACTGCACTTTATATTTTAAGGCCTTTAATTAACTTAATTTGAACTGTTTTACTCGATTGTTGAGTTGTAGTTTATTTATCGCATGGAATAAAGAGTCTACTAAATTACAGGAAAGTGTATATTCTGTGGACACAGAGCACTAAACCAAGTTAGTGGCGACATCTAGTGGCAGTGGAAGGTGGTTACTCCCTACTTTAAAGTACTTCTGTACAAACCTATTAAATATTACCTAAATTACTATTAAACTGCTAAACACTAAATCTGATGAAACAAAACATTTAACTTAAATTGTCTTATTACTATCTATTATATCTATTATTATCTCTCTCTTTCCATATATATATATATATATATATATATATATATATATATATACATACATATATATACATACATACATACATACACATATCTCATCTTCGTTTTTTGTCATAAGCTGATCACATGCTTGTTATATGCAATTGTCTGCATTACGATTTGTTAGTATGCGATTAATTTTTGCCATTCTCTGTGCAGATGCCTCGTACGAAGGGCTCTCAGCGATCCAAGGCTGCCAAGAAGAGGATAGCAGACCGGCTGGCTGCTGATCCTGAAGAGGTCCTGCCACCTCTTAAAAAAATGGCAGAAATACCTGAACGTTGTGTGTATCACAACGGCAAAAAAAACTCTGACAAAAGAAATGACAAAGGAAAAAATGACACAAGGAATGACACAAAGAATGACACAAAGAATGATGCAAAAATGCCTGAAAAATACGCTCAAAGTCTCTTTCACCTAAACTCTCCTCTAAACCCTCTACCTAAAGTCTACTCTGATCCCAAGCCTAATCCTAAGCTTGAACAACATACTGAGATAACTATGAATGCTGTTTCTGAATTATCCCCACAGACTTCCATCATCAGAGGCTCTTTCCATCAAGGAGATATCTACTTCGGCCAGAATATGGGAAAGCAATGTGGTGCAAATAGTTTAATTGCAATTGTGATGAGTAAGATGAAAAGTGTTTTGCAGTGGAGCTCGAGTGATCTGGATTCTGTTCTGCTGAATGGTGATGAGCTGTACAGCGCCATGAGAAATGCTGGAAAAATCAACGATCCTGGACGAGGCTATATACGTGTTGATGAGCTGCCTGACACTCACACAATGAATGATTGTACATTTTCAATAAAATATGATCAAACATTGTCTGGCCTTTTTGGTGTTGATGAATATGCAGAAGGTTTGCAAGGTTTTGCTATGTCTCTTGATGAAGCAGTGAATCAAGCTTTTCAGATGTGTGATGCATGTTTGGTAAATATTAATCTAAACATCTGTGCTGTTGTGAGACAACATTCTTGGTTTGCTGTAATAGATTCCCATTCACGCAGCTCTGATGGTACATGTGCAACAGAAGGTAAAAGCTTAGTGGCATTTTATCCCAACACGGAGTCTCTGCTCATCCATCTCAAAAAACTGGGTGAGTCACTGTATGCAAACAACAGTCCCTTTGAGGTAACTGGCGTCAAGGCAAGTATAATAGCTGATGGTGAACGTGTTGAAAATGTAAAGCTGTCCGTGTGTGATGCAGTCTTGGAAAACGAAACTGAAATGCAACCTGTTACAGTCTGTAGTAGCTGTGCAACGAACTTGACCACAGGTGAAAATCATCAATTGGGATTGCATTCTGCATGTCGAACAAATGAAGACGCAGGTGATGTTGAATTCATTTGTCAAACAGATGGTGTCTCCTTTCAGTTTAGTCCGTTAACCATGCAGCAAGAAAAACACATTTGCTTAAAGCTAAACTTGGTGCACAATGAAAAGGAACAATATCATTCAGATGAAATTGAAATGGCTGAGCCTTGTCAAACAAAAAGTATTGTGGGTGATGGAAATTGCTTTTTTAGGGCTTTAACGTATGCCATGACAGGAAATGAAGTTGAACACAGAAAATGCCGGCTAAGTGTTGTTAATTACATTTTGCAGAATGAGCAGAAGTATAATAAGTTTCTTAGACATGGACACAGTTCTGTACCAGAATATATTGCTAAATCCAAAATGAGATTTCTGGGAACATGGGCTACCGAACTTGAGATACAGGCTGCTTGTGACTTGATTGGTGCAGACATATTTACATACACTAGAGAGAAATGGCTAAAATTTTCATCTTCAGCGGTATTGTCAAATAGACGTGCTAATTTAAAGAATGGAATTTATTTAAAACATGTGAATAACTGTCATTATGAGGTCGTGATATGTGTGAAAACAAAAAATGGGACTTGTGCTGGTATTTGTGCATCATCACTTGAACGACCAACAAACAATGTAAGTTCAAAACCTTCTTCAGACCTTTGTAAGCTTCGTAAGCAGAAACTCCAATACAACAATGACATTGATTTGAAAGAAATGAAACGAAGAGATAGCAGTGTAAAATACAAAGAAAACGAAAAACATAGAGAGAAGGTTAAGGAATATAGTGTTACAAAATACAGAGAAAATAAAAGACATAAAGACAATGTCAAAGATTACAGTGTTGCAAAATACAGAGAAAATGAAGAACATAGAGAGAACGTCAAAGACTACAGTGTTACGAAATACAGAGAAAATGAAGAACATAAAGAATTTGTGCAGAAGTACAGCATTCAAAAATATAAGGTAAATGAAATTCACAAAAACATGGTAATAGATTACAACAAGCAGAAATATAAAAATGATATTAGTTTTGTTCAGAGTATTAAAATGAGAAATACTATAAGGCAACAGGAAGCAAAGAACAAAAGAAAAGAGATTGACTTTGTGATTGAACAGTTCAAAGAAAAAATATCTAGAGGTCCCGAATATGTTTGTTCCGTCTGTCATCGATGCTGCTTTAAAACACAGGTCAAACACTGCAATAAAAACAAATATTTTCAAAAATCAGAGCATGTTGGACATATTGCAGAACAATGTATAACACTAAATTATCTTCATAAATGTAACAAACACTGTAGCCAAAATTGTGAACATATTGACAGTACAGCTGCATATCTATGGATTTGTCACACATGTGATCGAAAAATATGCGAAGGTAAAATTCCTGCTGAAAGTGTCTCAAATAATCTTGGTTTAGACCCTATTCCTGTCGAATTAAGCTGTTTAAACTCTCTTGAGCAACATTTAATAGCAAAGCATATTCCATTCATGAAAATGCTGGCTTTACCTCGAGGAGGACAGAATGGAGTTCATGGACCTGTGACTTGCGTGCCATCTAATGTAACAGAAACAGTAGATGTTTTACCAAGATCAGAAAATAATGATTATATGGTACAAGTAAAGCTTAAGAGGAAACTGACATATAAAGGGCATTATGAATATAAATTTGTGCATACTGAGAGGATAAAAACGGCAATTTTGTATTTAAACAAAACAAACAAGTGGTATACAGACGTGAAATTTAACAATAGTTGGATTAATACTTTGAGTAAAGTTGAGGAAGAACAGATCAATGATAAAAGTGATAAAATGGAGTTTGATTTAGACGCATGTCAGGATATGTGTGTTGATGAACAGCACAATACTGAAAATGAGGATGAAGAGATGACTGATGATACCCTTCATGACCGACAACAGCATGGTTTGTTTATGGATACATGTTTACAACCAGTGGACATTGCACAAGAGATGTTAGATCAACATTTTGATGACATTATGTCACTTGCTCCAGCAGAAGGCAACAATCCAGTAAGAGTTTTAATGGATGAAACTAATGAAGCTAAATGTTTTCCGGTTCTCTTCCCAAAAGGAATAGGAACTTTTCATGACATACGACCTGAAAAATTAACACTGTCCAGGTACTTAAACAACAGAATCTTAAATGCAGATAGACGTTTTGCCCAAAACATGGATTATATATTTTATGGCCAATATTTGTCTGAGCTTAATCAAGTTGTCTCAAATGTTTCTATTGCTTTGAGGAAGGGTCATGATACAAATAATACAAAAATTACTCCAGAAACACTGACAAACAAAGACTCACTTCAAAAGATTTTACATGCTGATCAGGGTTATAAATTCTTAAAGCCAATAAGAGGGAGTCCTGTTTTTTGGCAATCTGTGCAAAAAGATTTGTTTGCAATGGTTCGGCAGCTTGGGATACCAACATGGTTTTGTTCATTTTCATCAGCTGACCTGCGATGGCCAGAGCTAATGCAAACTATTGTAAAACAAGAGGGCTGTCAAACTCCCGTTGATGAACTGGACTGGTCAGATAGATGTGGAATGCTTCAGCGAAATCCAGTAACTGCTGCCAGAATGTTTGATCACAGGTTTCATTGCTTTCTGAAAGATGTCATTATGTCACCAGCTGAACCAATTGGAAAAATAATAGATTATTTCTATCGAATAGAATTCCAACAGCGAGGATCACCACATACACATTGTTTGTTTTGGGTTGAAAATGCACCTCAAGTGGACCGAGATGCTGATAATGAAGTAGTAGCTTTTGTTGACCGCTATGTAACCTGTGAAATGCCAAGTGAAAATGAAAATGAAATGTATGAGACTGTGAGAAGTGTCCAACAACACAGCAAAAGACATTCAAAAACATGCAGAAAGAAAGGCACTACATGTAGATTTAACTTTCCACGACCACCCAGCGGAAATACATTCATCGCAAGAAACAGCCAGGCTGAAAATGACAGAAAAGAAACTAAAGGAAAAAAATCAAATAGCTTTAATGAAATATCAAAAGACCAGGCTAAAGCTGTTATGGAAAAAGTAAAAGAATGTTTGTTGAACAACGACACTCTGTATGAATCAACTGATGCTTTCTTTACATCTATTGGTATAAATCAAGAGATTTTTGAAGCTGCTTATAATAAAATGACAAAGAAAACAACTGTTGTTTTGAAGAGGAAGCCTGCTGATGTATGGGTGAATCAATATAATCCAGATCTTTTACGGTGTTGGAATGCAAACATGGATATACAGTTTGTTGTGGATGCTTACTCGTGTATAGTATATATAATTTCATATATTTCTAAAGCAGAGAGAGAAATGGGATTATTGTTGGCAAATGCTCAAAAAGAAGCACACAAGCAAGGAAATATGGATGCTAAACAGGCTTTAAGAAAACTTGGAAGTGTGTTTTTACATAATCGAGAAGTTTCAGCCCAAGAGAGTGTTTATCGTTTGACTAACATGAAACTTAAACAAGGATCAAGGAAAGTGGTTTTTATTCCGACTGGTAGTAACACAATAAAAATGAGTCTACCATTAAACAATATCCATAAAAAAGCTCAATGTGGAGAAAGTGATGACATATGGATGACAAGCATTACAGAGAGATACAGAGCTCGTCCAAAAACAGAAGAGTTTTCAGAAATGTGTTTAGCAACATTTGCTTCAGAATACAGAGTTTTGTCTAAATATGAAAAATGTTTAGAAAGAATAAAACTGGAAAATGACATGGGGTTTGTGAGAAAAAGAACTCGCACAGATTTTGCGGTCGTACGATATGCTCGATTCTCACCTACTAAAAATCCAGAAAATTATTATCAAAGTATCTTAGAGTTATTTCTGCCTCATTTTTTCCAAAGTCAACTGAAACCAACAAATTTTACTTCCCATAAGGAATTTTATGACACTGGATTTGTTACAATACAAAAAGATCAGATTGAATCTGTGAAAATCCTAGTGGATACAAACATGTCAAAGTTTGAAAAAGAAGCAGAGACCATACAGAAAGCTGAAGATGATTTAGAACAATATGGACAATTGGAAGATGCTTGGGGTCAAATCTGTCCAGAAGCAGAACTTGAGCGTTTGGAATGTCTAGATAGTAAAAAACAACAGATCGAAATTGAGGAAGATGATGATGTCATACCTGACCTACTACCGAATGCTGGTGTTTTTGAAACAGAGCAAAATCCATCTGTCATAGCAAAAAAAGATGCAGTGGCTTTAATGCGTTCTTTGAATGAAAAACAATCACAAATCTTTTATAAAGTGAGGCAATGGTGTTTAGCAAAAGTTCAAGGTGAAAATCCAGATCCATTCCATGTGTTCATATCTGGTCCTGGAGGTGTTGGAAAGTCTATCCTAATTAAATCAATACACTATGAAACATCTCGCATCTTGTCAAAATTATCTGAAAACCCAGGTGAGACACATGTGTTATTAACAGCTCCGACTGGTGTTGCTGCTTACAATATTAATGCTGCAACCATACACAGCACTTTCTCCATTGGAACAACCGCTGCACTGCCTTATCAACCTCTTGGAGATGACAAAATCAATTCTTTAAGGGTCAAATTTGGAAAACTCCAAATATTAATAATTGATGAAATTTCAATGGTAGATCATAAACTTCTAGCTTATATTCATGGTAGATTGAGGCAAATCAAACAAACAGGAGATTTTAAATCATTCGGGGGTGTATCCATAATTGCATGTGGAGATATGTATCAGCTAGGCCCTGTGAAAGGAAAACCCCTTTACACTGAACCAATGAACTGTGTTAACCTGTGGGAAACAAACTTCAGTTTCACAGAACTTACAGAAATTATGCGCCAAAAAGATAAACAATTTGCAGAGTTATTAAGTCGTTTAAGAGTACGTAAAAAAGATGAACAAATGACTGAAGCAGACGTTACTATGCTTAAAAACTGTGAAACAGGAGATGGTGATGAATCTCCAGATATCCACATTTATGCAACTAACAGTGAAGTTGATATGCACAACATTACAATGTTACATAAAGTATGCTCTGACACAGTTATTGTCAATGCACAGGACTTTGAGAGAAATGCTAAAACTGGCCGCATGGAAAAAAAAGAAGGGTTTCATTTCAGAGTTCAAAATACTTCTTTAGAAAAATCACTTGAATTAGCTGTCGATGCTCGAATAATGTTACTGAAAAACATTAATGTTTCAGATGGTCTTGTAAATGGAGTTTTTGGCACAATTAAAGACTTCTGTTATAAAGATGAAAATGAATCATTTCCATCAAAAATATATATTGAATTTGATGATGAGCGAGTTGGTAAAGAAGCACGAAAGAAAAATCCATGTTTAAAACCTGGTCTGGAAACATGCACACCAATTGAACCTGAGGAAGAAAAGGTAACCAGCAGTGGTGGTGTCAGAAGACAGTTTCCTCTAAGATTAGCCTGGGCATGCACCGTTCACAAAGTACAAGGTCTAACATTAGACAAAGCAGTTGTTTCAATGAAAAAAATATTTGCTCCAGGACAAGCATATGTAGCATTAAGCCGAGTGACAAGTATTGATGGACTCATAATTGAAGATTTTAATGAGAAAGTTATTTTTGCTAAAGACAACATTGAGAAAGCTCTACAGATTATGCCTCCATTCATTTTTCCATGTAAAACAACAGAAAGTTTTAAATTTACTATAATGTTACACAATGTTGAAGGATTAATCCCACATATACTAGATATCCGACAAGATAACAGATATGTTGAAGCAGATATGATATGTGTAACAGAAACATGGCTAACATCAAATTATTCAGAGCATGCAGTCACTGTTGCTGGATACAATTTCTATTCCAAACCTCGAAGCACTGCATATGACACAAGTCAGGATTTTTTTGCTCAACTAAAAGAGGAAAATCGTGGTGGTGTTGGCATATATCACAGAGAGGACATAAAAGTTGCTGTAGTTGATTTACCGTGCATTAACATTGAATGTCTCATGTGCAATATACAACATTCAAACACAACTGTAGCAGTCGTTTACAGACCACCAAAATATACTTTACCATTGTTTACAGACAATTTTCTGAACTTGGTTAATCACATAAACAGCTTATCAGGTGGTAAAATAATTCTAGGAGACTTCAATGAGAACCTACTTGATAAATCCTTCATTCATAATGTCATGCAGGATTTTGGGTTCACACAAATAGTTAAAAGTGTAACAACTGAATATGGTACTTTAATTGACCATGTATATATTAAAGATGTTGAGTTACATAAAATTAAGACTGAGATTATGCCCACATATTTCAGCTGTCATGAATGTGTTGTGATAAAATGGTCGATGTAATCTGTCCATAAAATGGGGGGAGGGGGGTACAGAGGTGAATGCAAGAAGTGGACAGCCTCTGTGGGAATTAATGCTGCCTTCACATGCTACCAGATAAATTAAAATTAAAACCAAGATTATAACCATATAAGAAATGTGAAATTGATTAAAAAATAAATTTAGTCACAAGAATGAACATATTTCTGGTAGCATGTGAAGGCAGCATAAATGCATGGGGATTTTAGAAAATGCTGCCTTCACATGCTACCAGACAATATTGTAAATTCCAGCTTCCTAGCATAAAATGTCATATGCAAGGACAATACAATATTTGTTATACAAAAATACAGAAATGTGTTTTGTTTTCAAGCTAAATCTTTTAGACAAAGAAATCAACAATCTTTCATTATAAAGCAAACAATAGTAAACAATAGTAATTATAAAATACAAATAGAAATTAATAAAAAAAATAACTAAATCACACTTAAAATACTTCAGAACAAGAAGTATGAAATTTCTGGTAGCATGTGAAGGCAGCTTACACATTCATCTAGTTAAGTGCCCACCAGACACACTACAAGGCACTCTACACATCACATCTGCCACTGAACTGAACTATATATTTCCCAAACTGGTTACTGCCACCACCAGAGCCACAGCTGAAAGAACTGCAGCAGCCTGACCTGCCAATAACTTCTGATTCTGACCCTCATATGTTTCCTGACTCAAAACACCAAATTGACAGTGCCTCCAGAACCAGAGCTACCTGATCCACCAGGGATGTCTGACCTGCTTTGCCTCCTGACCCAGAGCCACCTCACCCACCAGAGTTGTCGGACCTGTCTTCGCCTTCCGACCCAGAGCCCACAGATCTGTTACAGCTCCACAATATAGAGCCTCGGCAGGTCCACGTTCCAAGGTCACCACCTGATCTACCAGGGTTGTCTAACCTGCCTGTGCCCCCTGACCCAAAGTCCCCTGATCTGCAACAGCTCCACAATCCAGAGCCTCGGCAGCTTCACGTTCCAAGGTCGCGACCTGATCCACCAGGGTTGTCTGACCTTCCGGTGCCTCATCAACAAAGGCCCCAAATGCTCTACAGCTCCACAATCCAGAGGCTCAACAGCTCCACGCTCCAAAGTCGCCACCGGATTCACCAGGGTTATCTGACCTGCCTGTGCCTCCTGACCCAGAGTCCAGAGATCTGCTACAGCTCAAGAATCCAGAGCCTTAGCAACTCCAAGCTCTAAGGTTGTCACCTGATCCACCAGGATTGTCTGACATGCCTGTGCCTCCTGACCCAGAGCCCCCAAATCTGCTTAAGCTCCACAATCCACAACCTTAGCAGCTCCATGCTGCACGGCCTCCGCAGCTCCATGCTCCAGGGCCTCCACAGCTCCACTCTCCAAACTCACCTGCACTGCACTCATCTGCCTCTGCTTCACGTCCCTCCTGAACTGTTCACAAAGCATCTGGAAGTCCCACCTTGTGGGGAGGATATTTCAAAGTCACGCAGCTGAGTGCCCACCAGACATGCTAGAGGGCACACATCACATCTGCCACTGGACTGAACTACAGATCCCATTAGGTACTGACAACAGTTTTAGATGTCCTCTTGATTTCACAATTACAGTTAAAGCTCGTCATGACTGATGCTTGGACTATGTATATATTTACACACACACACACACACACATCTATTATGGATTCTTGTTTCCAGATTGTATATTTCTAAACGTTTTCCTAGTCTTACATAACCATATTTTCACCCTTTGTTTGTCAGAAATATTTATTTTGCTGCCTACTTCATTCTTTACCTGTAAAACCAACTACTCTTTGGATTATCTGTATGATACCATCTGCACCAATTTTGCCTGCTTGACCAATTTTAAATAAACAGCATTTGGACCTGACACATTGTTACAGTCACATTGCTGTTCTTTTTCTCAATATTAGTTGATGTTAAGGCCAAATACCGTATGATTTTTCACTTTACTTTGAACCTTTTAATTGTAGTTATTAATTAATTTAGATTAGTTGATGTTTGTTTCAAATATGTATTTTTGTGGTGGGAGAAAACTTTGTTGTAAGTGATTCAAGAACTCATAAAAAGGTAAAGTAATTTCATTTTTTCGACATGTTTTATAATAATTACATTAATGGCATTATTATCAACGTAATATTTATATATAAGCTCTATAAATATTCACATACAATATTACTCAATTGTCAATTCATAATCATAATATAACAAAACTGGGAAAAAGAATGTTTGTATATTAATTAGTAAGCCTTGACAATTACATTTTAAACAAAACAACAGTGATTCAGTAAACAGTTAAATTACAATGTTCTTGATTGCTATTCCACTGACTCTAAACTGTTAACAAAGTTTTTTTGTTTTTTTTTAAACAAGGTCTATTAGTAACCAATAAGTTTTCTTTTGCTGCATTCTAGTGGTGGTAATGGTGATTTCCAGCAATGATTAATAATGAAAAAATGTTTTTATAAACTTATTATCAGTTGATAAATTTAAAATTTTGCAAATTTGTTTACACTCAAATCAAATGTCACATGTGCTTAAATATGTGTGTGACGTTGATATTTCTGTTACAATGTACTTCTTTTGTTGTTGTACTTTTGTTACAATGTCTTTCAGAAGAGCTTTCCAGATTGAATATATATACCTGCATGTCCAATTAAGTTAATTGGATAAAAGGTTACTCAGACACATTGATTTTTCAATGCATTGCTCCACAATGTGGTCAGTATCTAAAAGTATTATGCTATAACTCTAGATTGACCTCTTGCATATGTGCAACAAGTTTGGTGAAGATATTTCAATCCATTCATAAGTTATGGCTATTTTAGCTCTTACCAACAAAAATGACAAAAAAAAAAAAAAAAAACTGTGAAATAAGCTGTTAGTGATCTCCTACTGCCATCTAGTGGCCACATTGTAATTTATTTATGTGATAGCATGTTCTAACTATATAAAATGAAAATTTAGTATTTTATTAAAATAATTAAAAATCTACAGAGTAAAAAGTGTGACAAGCTTTGACTAAATTTGATTTTAAATGCATTAACTCTGTTTATGCCATGTCAGTTTGGGATTTAGAATGCATTACATTACATTACAACACATTCTTTGCTATACAGCAGTAAAATAAACAATAAGTGGTCTGTTACTGCCATCTAGAGGCCAAAGTTGTGATTTTCTTTACATATGTTTTAAAACAAGGTGTTTAATTATAGAACCAGTTTTACCTATTATTAGATGTTTAATGCATAGCAGTGTTTAAATCAGGTCAAAATGTGATTCAGAATGATCCTAAATGCAATTTCCCTGACTTTAAACTCAAAAAATGTAAAACAACAAAGGTATGCAAATGTTATGAACAATAAATAAGTGGTCTTGTGCTGACATCTAGTGGTTCAATTTGGTAGGTGACCTTTAAAAGACTTATAGTGGCTAAAATGGTGGAATATTGAAAATATGTATTTTGAAACCTCTAAAACATTCAAAAAGGACAAAAATTTAACATGTAAATAATTTTAGTTATAAGCTTGTATCAAACTTTTAATAGTGTGTAAATGAAGCACATTTACTGCATTTTTAAGCCATTTTAGCATGTTTTTAGGACCATTTCTACTATTATAGCGCCACTTATTGCCCGATCTCCACAAAATTTTGCATGTTTATTCACATTGATATGCCACATGTGCTCATCAATTTCTGTGATGTTTTGGGTTTTCCTCATTGGTTTACAGGCATGTAGGTTCGTGTAGACACGCCCCTTTTGTAAATGAGCCTGTTACAGCTATCTAAAATGGAAAGTTCAACTTTTTTTTGATAATTATTGATCTGCTCAGTCCAGAGGTTCATACAACACTGGTTTCGTTGCGATTGAGTGAAAAACCAGGAACTAGTTTGCAAAAGTAGGTTTTGTACATATTGATAGTTTTTTAATGAACGGTGTGATTGACAGCAGTTGTTTTAGTGTCAAACTGTTCAAGATGAGCAGACCTATCATATGATATGTAGATTAAGTGTATTTGTGAAATAGTGTTTAAATGAAGCACATTTACTTTATTTTTAAGCCATTTGGCATGTTTTTAAGACTCTTTTTGCTATTATAGCGCCACCTATGGTTTGATCTTCACAAAATTTTGCATGTTTCTTCTCATTGATATGGCACATGTACTCACCAATTTCTGTGATGTTTTGGGCTTTCCTTATTGGTTTACAGGCATGTAGGTTCGTGTGGACACGCCCCTTTTGTAAACTAGCCTGTTTCAGCTAGCCAAAGTGAAAAGTTCAACTTTTTTTTGATAATTATTGATCTACACAGTCCAGAGATTCTAACAACACTGGTTTCGTTGCAATTGAGTGAAAAACCAGGGACTAGTTCGCAAAAGTAGGTTTTTCCTATATTGATGAATATTTAACGAACGGTGTAAGTGACAGCAGTGGTTTGAGTGTCAAACTGTTCGGTATGAGCAGGCCTATCATATGATATGTATTTTGTGTGGTTGCGCACAAGGTTGTGTGATACACAACCCATTACACCTTAAAAATGCGTAAAATCGCCCCCTAGTGGCCGATTTCTTTCAAAATTCTTACAGACCTCTAGGTCTATAAGTCGAACATACCCAGCGAGTTTCGTTCCGATCGCTGATCGTTAATCTTGTTAAATGGCTGCTAAATCTTTATTGGCCAATGGCGGCCATGTTTTTTGAGATGTGCCAATGTCCTTATAATATGTCATGGCAAACTGGTCAAAGACACTGCATGCCAAATTTCAAGCTGATCGGACTAACGGTTGTAAGGTTAGGGTCATTTTATGGTTTTTAAGCTTTATAGCGCCACCATGTGGCCAAAGTCTGCGGGTTTTGCAGTGTCACCTCAAATTGAGCTTATACATGTGTGTACCAAGTTTGGTGATGATATCTCATTTGGTTCAAAAGTTATAGCTCCAATTAGCATTTAGCTTCAATTAGCATCGAACATTGTTGTGTACTGTTTCGAGTGAGAATAAAAATGTCAACTTTTTTTTGATAATTATTGATATTCAGTGTCCAGAGAACATTTGAGAGGTGGTTTGGTTTAGATTGAGTGAAAAACCTAGGACTAGTTCGCAAAAGTAGGATTCGGACAAAACGCGATGTAGCGGGAAAACGGTGCATCGTAGAGCAAAAAGTGCAGCTGTGCACTTTTGTTAGGGCTAACTCAAGGATTGAAAAAATGTAAAGTTTTTGAGTCTACGACAAACGGTGAACGTATAGCGGCCAAAAATGTCCAAAATGTTGGTTTTTGGCGCTGTAGCGCCACCTATGGTCCGATTTGGCTGATCTTTGGTGAGAACGTAGTGTACCGGGGTACTACGATCTGGCCAAGTTTCAGCTCTCTCGGCCTTACGGTTTGGTCTGGGCAATAGTGACTTCGGCAGAATAATAATAATAATAAAAATCCTAACAAATACAATAGGGTTTCAGCGCTACGCGCTTGACCCCCTAATAAATATAGCTGCGAGCAGCAATTAACGGGGGTCAAGCAGTTTAGCAGGGTAAGGTCATATAGCAGTCAGGAAGCCTGTAAGTAGTTTATTCGCCAATGAAATATACGATTAGAGTGTTAGAGTTTATAGATTGAGCTAACAAATGTTTGATTAAACACTCCAGAAATGCAACTTCAGTTTTTACATATTGACAAATTTCTTAAGAACATTTCGAGTAAATGTCAAAGTGACCAGTATAAGCAGCCCTATGATATATTGTGTAGATCGAGTCATGGCACCTTAGACAAAGACACGACATGTCATATTTTAAGTTAATCAGATAAATGGTTACTCGGATACAGTGATTTTACAATGTATAGCGCCATCATGTGGCCATTGTCTACGAGTTTTGTGTTATGACCTTAGACTGACCTCTTGCATATGTGTAACAAGTTTGGTGAAGATATTTTAATTCCTTCATGAGTTATGGCTATTTTAGCTCTTCTTAATAAAAATGACAAAAGAGCAGTGAATAAGCTATTAGTGATCTGCTACTGCCACCTAGTGGCAACGGTGTAATTTATTTATGTGATTACAGCCATTTAGGTGTGCATAAACATATCCCTTCTATAATTGAGCATGTTCTAACTATATAAAATGAAAAATTTGTATTTTATTAAAATAATTAAAAATCTACAGAGTAAAAAGTGTGAAAAGCTTTAACTAAATTTGATCTTAAATGCATTAACTGTGTTCATGCCATGTCAGTTTGGGATTCAGAATGCATTACATAACATTACATTACATTCTTTGCTATAGAGCAGTAAAATAAACAATAAGTGGTCTGTTACTGTCATCTAGAAGCCACAGTTGTGATTTTCTTTACATATGTTTTAAAACAAGGTGTTTAATTATAGAACCAGTTTTACCTATTAGAATTATTATGAAGAGGTTAACTGGGACCAAATTAGATGTTTAATGCATAGCAGTGTTTATATCAGGTCAAATGTGATTCAGAATGATCCTAAATGCAATTTCCCTGACTTTAAAATAAAAAAAAATGTAAAACAACAAAGGTATGCAAATGTTATGAACAATAAATAAGTGGTCTTGTTGTGACATCTAGTGGTTAGAAATGGTAGGTGACAGTTAAAAGTCTGTGTTATAGTGGCTAAAAAGATAGAATACTGAAAATATGTGTTTTTTAGACATTTAAACGTCCAAGATGGGCAAAAAACAACAACTTGTAAATCATTTTAGTGTTAGGTGTGTAAATGAAGCACATTTACTGCATTTTTAAGCCATTTTATGATGTTTTTAGAACCATTTCTACTATTATAGCGCCACCTATTGCCCGATCACCACAAAATTTTGCATGTTTATACGCATTGATATGCCAAATGTGCTCATCAATTTCTGTGATGTTTTGCGTTTTTCTTATTGGTTAACAGGCATGTAGATTCGTGTAGACACGCCCCTTTTATAAATGAGCCTGTTACAGCTATCTAAAATGGAAAGTTCCACTTTTTTTTGATAATTATTAATCTACTCAGTCCAGAGGTTCATTTAACACTGGTTTCGTTGCGATCGAGTTAAAAACCAGAGACTAGTTCGCAAAAGTAGGTTTTGTTTATATTGATGTTTTTTTAATGAACGGTGTGAGTGACAGCAGTGGGTTTAGTGTCAAACTGTTCAGTATGAGCAGACCTATCATATGATATGTAGATTAAGTGTTTTTGTGAAATAGTGTTTAAATGAAGCACATTTACTTTATTTTTAAGCCATTTGGCATGTTTTAGGACTATTTTTGCTATTATAGCGCCACCTATGGTTTGATCTTCACAAAATTTTGCAAGTTTCTTCTCATTGATATGGCACATGTGCTCACCAATTTCTGTGATGTTGTGAGTTTTCCTTATTGGTTTACAGGCATGTAGGTTCGTGTGGACACGACCCTTTTGTAAATTAGCCTGTTACAGCTAGCCAAAGTGAAAAGTTCAACTTTTTTTTGATAATTATTGATCTACACAGTCCAGAGATTCTAACAACACTCGTTTCGTTGCGATTGAGTGAAAAACCAGGGACTAGTTCGCAAAAGTAGGTTTTTCCTATATTGATGCATATTTAACGAACGGTGTGACTGACAGCAGTGGTTTTAGTGTCAAACTGTTCGGTATGAGCAGGCCTATAATATGATATGTATTTTGTGTGGTTTTGCAAAAGGTTGTGTGATACACAACCCATTACACCTTAAAATTGCGTAAAATCGCCCCCTAGTGGCCGATTTCTTTCAAAATTCTTACAGACCTCTAGGTCCATAAGTCGAACATACCCAGCGAGTTTCGTTTCGATCGCTCATCGTTAACCTTGCTAAATGGCTGCACAATTTTAATTGGCTAATGGCAGCCATGTTTTTTGAGATGTGTCATTGTCCTTATAAGATGTCGTGGCAAACTGGTCAAAGACACTGCATGCCAAATTTCAAGCTGATCGGACTAACGGTTGTAAGGTTAGGGTCATTTTATGGTTTTTAAGCTTTATAGCGCCACCATGTGGCCAAAGTCCGCTGTTTTTGCACTGTCACATCAAATTGAGCTTATGCATGTGTTTACCAAGTTTGGTAATGATATCTCATTCCGTTCAAAAGTTATAGCTCCAATTAGCATTTAGCTTCAATTAGCGTCGAACATTGTTGTGTACTGTTTCGAGTGAGAATAAAAATGTCAACTTTTTTTTGATAATTATTGATATTCAGTGTCCAGAGAACATTTGAGAGCTGGTTTGGTTTAGATTGAGTGTAAAACCTAGGACTAGTTCGCAAAAGTAGGTTTCGGATAAATCGCGATGTAGCGGGAAAACGGTGCGTCGTAGAGCAAAAATTTCTGCTATACACTTTTGTTCAGGTTAACTCAAGGATTCAAAAAATGTAAAGTTTTTGAGTCTACGACAAACGGTAAACGATAAGCGGCCAAAAATGTCCAAAAAGTGTTTTTTTGGCGCCATAGCGCCACCTATGGTCTGATTTGGCTGATCTTTGGCCAGAACGTAGTGTACCGGGGTACTACCATCTGGCCAAGTTTCAGCTCTCTCGGCCTTACGGTTTGGTCTGGGCAATAGTGACTTCGGCAGAATAATAATAATAATAATAATAATAATAATAATAAATATAGCTGCAAGCAGCAATTAACGGGGGTCAAGCAGTTTAGCAGGGTAAGGTCATATAGCAGTTAGGACGCCTGTAAGTAGTTTATTCGACAACGAAATATACGATTAGAGTGTTAAAGTTTATAGATTGAGCTAACAAATGTTTGATTAAACACTCCAGAGAAGCAACTTCGATTTTTACATATTGACAAATTTTTAATGAACATTTTGAGTGACCGCTTTTATGTCAAAGTGACCAGTATAAGCAGCCCTATGATATAATGTGTAGATCGAGTCATGGCACCTTAGACAAAGACACGGCATGTCAAATTTCTAGTTAATCAGATAAATGGTTACTCAGATACAGTGATTTTACAATGTATAGCGCCACCATGTGGCCAATGTCTACGAGTTTTATGCTATGACCTTAGACTGACCTCTTGCATATGTGTAACAAGTTTGGTGAAGATATTTTAATTCCTTCATGAGTTATGGCTATTTTAGCTCTTCTTAATAAAAATGACAAAAGAGCAGTGAATAAGCTATTAGTGATCTCCTACTGCCATCTAGTGGCCACAGTGTAATTTATTTATGTGATTACAGCCATTTAGGTGTGCATAAACATATCCCTTCTGTAATTGAGCATGTTCTAACTGTATAAAATGAAAAATTTGTATTTTATTAAAATAATTATAAATCTACAGAGTAAAAAGTGTAAAAAGCTTTAACTAAATTTGATCTTCAATGGATTAACTGTGTTCATGCCATGTCAGTTTGGGATTCAGAATGCATTACATAACATTACATTACATTCTTTGCTATAGAGCAGTAAAATAAACAATAAGTGCTCTGTTACTGCCATCTAGAAGCCACAGTTGTGATTTTCTTTACACATGTTTTAAAACAATGTGTTTAATCATAGAACCAGTTTTAACTATTAGAATTATTATGAAGAGGTTAACTGGGACCAAATTAGATGTTTAATGCATAACAGTGTTTACATCAGGTCAAAATATGATTCAGAATGATCCTAAATGCAATTTCCCTGACTTTAAACTCAAAAAATGTAAAACAACAAAGGCATGCAAATGTTATGAACAATAAATAAGTGGTCTTGTTGTGACATCTAGTGGTTAGAAATGGTAGGTGACAGTTAAAAGTCTGTGTTATAGTGGCTAAAATGATAGAATACTGAAAATATGTTTTTGAGACCTTTAAACATCCAAGATGGACAAAAAAATAACTTATAAATCATTTCAGTGATAAGTGTGTAAATGAAGAACATTTACTTCATTTTTAAGCCATTTTAGCATGTTTTTAGAACCATTTTCACTATTATAGCGCCACCTATTGCCCAATCTCCACAAAATTTTGCATGTTTATTCACATTGATATGCCACATCTGCTCACCAATTTCTGTGATGTTTTGGGTTTTCCTTATTGGTTGACAGGCATGTAGGTTCGTGTAGACACGCCCCTTTTGTTAATGAGCCTGTTACAGCTATCTAAAATGGAAAGTTCAACTTTTTTTTGATAATTATTGATCTACTCAGTCCAGAGGTTCATACAACACTGGATTCGTTGCGATTGAGTTAAAAACCAGGGACTAGTTCGCAAAAGTAGGTTTTGTTTATATTGATGGTTTTTTAATGAACAGTTTGAGTAACAGCAGTGGTTTTAGTCTCAAACTGTTCAGTATGAGCAGACCTATCATATGATATGTAGATTAAGTGTATTTGTGAAATAGTGTTTAAATGAAGCACATTTACTTTATTTTTAAGCCATTTGGCATGTTTTTAAGACTATTTTTGCTATTATAGCGCCACCTATGGTTTGATCTTCACAAAATTTTGCAAGTTTCTTCTCATTGATATGACACATGTGCTCACCAATTTCTGTGATGTTGTGAGTTTTCCTTATTGGTTAAGAGGCATGTAGGTTCGTGTGGACACGCCCCTTTTGTAAATGAGCCTGTTACAGCTAGCCAAAGTGAAAAGTTCAACTTTTTTTTGATAATTATTGATCTACACAGTCCAGAGATTCTAACAACACTGGTTTCGTTGCGATTGAGTGAAAAACCAAGGACTAGTTCGCAAAAGTAGGTTTTTCATATGTTGATGAATATTTAATAAACGGTGTGACTGACAGCAGTGGTTTGAGTGTCAAACTGTTCGGTAGGAGCAGGCCTATCATATGATATGTATTTTGTGTGGTTTTGCAAAAGGTTGTGTGATACACAACCCATTACACCTTAAAAAGGCGTAAAATCGCCCCCTAGTGGCCGATTTCTTTCAAAATTCTTACAGACCTCTAGGTCCATAAGTCGAAAATACCCAGCGAGTTTCGTTCCGATCGCTGATCGTTAACCTTGCTAAATGGCTGCACAATTTTAATTGGCTAATGGCGGCCATGTTTTTTGAGATGTGCCATTGTCCTTATAATATGTCATGGCAAACTGGTCAAAGACAATGCATGACAAATTTCAAGCTGATCGGACAAACGGTTGTAAGGTTAGGGTCATTTTATGGTTTTTAAGCTTTATAGCGCCACCATGTGGCCAAAGTCCACGGGTTTTGCACTGTCACATCAAATTAAGCTTATACATGTGTGTACCAAGTTTGGTGAGGATATCTCATTCCTTTCAAAAGTTATAGCTACAATTAGCAATTAGCTTCAATTAGCATTGAACATTCTTGTGTACTGTTTCGTGCGAGAAAAAAAAATTCAACTTTTTTTTGATAATTATTGATATTCAGTGTCCAGAGAACATTTCAGAGCTGGTTTGGTTCAGATTGGGCAAAAAACCTAGGACTAGTTCGCAAAAGTAGGTTTCGGACAAATCGCGATGTAGCGGGAAAACGGTCCAACGTAGAGAAAATCTGGGTCACTCCACTTTTGTTCGGGCTGACCCAAGGATTCCAAATTTGTAATTTTTTTGAGTCTACGACAAACGGTGTACAAATGGCGGCCAAAATATTGGGTTTTGGCGCAATAGCGCCACCTATGGGCCGATTTGGCTGATCTTCGGTGAGAATGTAGTGTACCGGAGTACTACCATCTGACCAAGTTTCAGCTCTCTCGGACTTACGGTTTGGTCTGGGCAATAGTGACTTCGGCAGAATAATAATAATAATAATAATAAAAATCCTTACAAATACAATAGGGTTTCAGCGCTTCGCGCTTGACCCCCTAAAAATCTTAACAAAAACAATAGGGTTTCAGCGCTTCGCGCTTGACCCCCTAATAAAAATCTTAACAAAAACAATAGGGTTTCAGCGCTTCGCGCTTGACCCCCTAATAATAATAATAATAATAATAATAATAATAAAAATCTTAACAAAAACAATAGGGTTTCAGCGCTTCGCGCTTGACCCCCTAAATAAATACCAATCAGGTCACTTCAAGACAAAGCACGCCTATAGCATGCCGAAAGTGCAATGATTCTTGGGTGTTTCAAATTCATTGCAGTTTTGACACACAAACATAACTGGCCCAGTTCAGGCTGTTATGGGTCAGTTATTAGTTATTGACTTGGCTAAGACTGGGCCCAGATATATGGTCCATGTTTGGCCCTTGTCTGGAAGCCAGCCTTAGTCCAGTAATGTGCCGTAATTCACTGCAGCATGTGTGCCAAACAAAAGATGATTGAGTGGGCCAGAGTTATTTCGCTATGAGAGTTGTTTTTCAAGAACATATGCAGGGGAATAAAGCGTCACCTACAGGTGGTTTGTCAAGCCCACTCACATGAGGCACATTAAGAATTGTTTTTCCAAAAACATTTAGTATTGATAAGAACATGTCAGGAGTTTAAACATAACATTAGCATACAGCTAGGCATTTCATACTAAGCTAGCTTCTTTTTAATGAGCTACAGTGATGCATTTACTTGTATGTAATGTTTGCGTGTGGTTTCGTCCTCTTGCTTTAAGTATGAATGAAAGCGATATTACTTCAAGAACTTTCATAGATACAGGACTTTTTTTTTGTATCTCAATGTAAACATATAAATGATCATCGTTAGTATTGTTACAGCAAAAAATAACCCAAACTATTGTTTTACGTCCGTATCACCCATGCCTACCTGGAGCCCTGCGTATTGTACTGCCTAAATCAGATATTTTTTGTGGCACAAACCAACCCCAAAGAGCTGCCAAAGCGGGGCGGGAAGAGGAGGGGACAGAAGCGGCCTCTAGTTTTTCGGCCAAGAGATTGACCTTCACTTGTCATTTCAGGCGCAGCAAAATGGAGTGCTGTTGTTAGGAGCAATGGAAGCCCTCCAACTCCGCACCCGCTGCAAACTGACCGTACCGGGGTCACGCTTCCTCTTCATTAGTACCGAATCCCGCAGGAGTATTTGTAAACAGTTTCCTGTCACAAACGCAGAGGGGGGAAAAACGACCCCCCGCCTCTGCCGTGTCCCAGAGCAGGTCTGAATGTGTCATTTGGTGATCCAGGTCGATCCTTTGGGACGAAGGAAATGGAGTCAAATCACTCTCTTTGTTAGAGCTGCACAAAAACAGCCATGTACTGCATCAACTGCTGTGATTTACTGCACACAATTACCATGCATTACCATGCAATGGATTACTATGCCCTTATTATTTCATTAATTATAATATCATTGTTTAAAATTCATAAACTGATGAAATACTACTTTTTTTGCTTTAAGTCCAAACATGATATCTTATTAAATTCTTTTTGTGTGTTTAATGTTTAATATAATATTTTTAGTAGAGCAAACTAGTTTTTGATGTAATTGTATGTACATTATAATATATTATATTACATTAAATTTATATAAAATTGTATATTTTATTATATTAAATGATATTATGTTATATTATATTATATTATATTATATATTAAATATTAGATTATACTATATTATATTAAATTATTTATATAATATTTTTATTATATTACATTATAGTAAATAAAATATTATACTATATTATGTTGTATTATATTAAATTATATTACATATGTTATATTATATTAAATATTACATTTTATTAAATTAAATGAATTATTATATTATATTATATTATATTATATTATATTATATTATATTATATTATATTATATTATATTATATTATATATTGTATTATATTAATACATATAATATTAATTATATTAATTTATAATTTATTCTATTTTATTAAATTAAACATTTTACTATCTTATATTAAACTATATTGTATTATATTATATTACATTACATTATAATATTATAATATTTTGAAACCAATTTTGACTTTACATTTCATAAAAAATTATTCAAAATCAATGAACCAATCAATCAATGAAACATTTTGATGGGAGAGTACAGTAACACACGGATGTGCTCAAAGCAGACATAAACCACAAAGTAATTACCATGTACACATCATAAAATATACATGACATGTTAGCTACGTCAACTCCCAATTATCCTACACTAGTTTCTTTTACCGCATTAATTTGTCAATATTCATAACACAATACGAAACCTCTAATTACAAAGAGTGTTTCGTATAGCTTATTTACACGAAGCAGGATAAACATCCACCGCCCAATTAAAGGCTTCCTCCACTATATACTCCTCGGTACGTATAGCATATAAATTGCAGCCTTCTAATTAATTTGCCTGCTTTTAAGGGTTTCAGGGGGACTGTTAATTTCTTTGATATTCCAGGCAAAGAACCAAAATGTTGGTGCAGTTTCCATGAGACTCTTAGACATGCTTGACTAGCGAGTCATTGCATCACATTCATCTGCCTGGATGAGGGAGACATTAACTGCCTTATGAATATTCATGCTGTCTGCTTAATTAAGTTAATTGTTCTGCAGAAGTGCTCGCACTTCCAAGGACAATTTCTCTCTCTCTCTCTCTCTCTCTCTCTCTCTCTCTCAAAAGCCCCCTTCCCAATTGCCCACCCCCCGCTCTAATATGTGGGCGCGGGCACCATTCGTCACCCGCTTCTGGAATGGAGATGGTAATATATGGAAGTCCCGGTGATGTTGGCACAGGCTGTTGCTCTGAGCCTTGCAGGAGAAGCAGATGCACGCTTGAAATATAGTGCTATAGCACCACAGACACCAGCGAACAACAAAAGAACAAAACCATCAATGCCCGACAACCATTGTATAACCTAGACAACACACGAATTGACGAAACTTAAGCCGGATGCATCAGATCTTGGCAATAAATGGTCATTTAAGCATTAAGAATTTGGCATCGATAGACATTTGCATTCATGGCTTTTAATATGAAACTATTTGAGATCCTTAAAGGCACAGTGTGCAGCTTTTGCCACTAGAGGGTGAATATTCGCAACAAACAAAGTAGTTTGAGGACGCAGTGACTGAGTGGAATCATGAAAGTTGTGGTCTTCGGTATATTCTAAGGTACTCCAGCGGAAATCGTATTTATGGATGATTTCAAGTATTCAACACTTATTGTCACAGTAGTATAAAGCCGAGTAATGGTGCGTTCACACCAGATGCGAATGAAGCATCAAGCGCGAGTGATTTACATGTTAAGTCAATGCTAAGACATCCATTGGTGCATTTTGTAGAATTTTAGTAGAGTTTTTAGAATTAGAATTCTTCTTTAGAACTTTAGCAGATATTCAGGCTGCATTAACCAATCAGGAGCTTGCTCTTGTAGCAGCATGATTATGATGTAGCGTCTGCACTTGGTGTTCCATGGAGAAATTCTCCTGCTGACACCGACAACAGTTTATCAAACTGGGCAAAATAGTCAGTATAGGAAATGATGAACTCACACAGCTGGGTGCGCCTCAGAAAGGATCTAGTAGACTCTGACACGGCGTCGAACAAATCTACTCTGTTTTTCAGCCTACCTGAAGCACAGCTACTATCTCAATAAAATTCATGTTAGCCATTTAGCAATGAAGCTAGAGTTACCGGCCGTGTCACATACTGTACATTTCTACTGTAAAGTGAATTTGACGCATGAAACGAGTAAACTCAAAATCTTGACGTGTCCGTTGCGCACGAATATCACAATTTATTGGCAATCCCGTGTGCCGCATCTGGTGTGAACAGCATGAGACTGAAAAGTATCAAATCGAAATAAGACCACTAAAGCAATTGACCATTCGCAACACCATGCTTCTCTCTAATTTATTGTTTATCTTGGTTTTCAGGCTCTTCCGTTTAAGTTAGCTCATCTCACCTTTCCCGGTCTAATAACAGAAAAATATTAATTTGAGTGTTGCAAGTTATTTATTAAGTAACAGCATATTTTCACAGTGTTTTCTGTTGATCACCAATGTTTTTCATTTTTCATTATAAAAACATTCTAGTCTTTTGTTATAATGTTGCTCTTTGCAGAGAAATAAAACAGACAACATATTAAAGTATTTTGATGTTGATGTCTGTATGACTAGAAAAATGTTTTATTTTATAATAGAATCAAAAAATATTTAGACCCTAATAACAATAATAATAATAATAATAATAACAATAATAATAATAATGATAATAATAATAATAATAATATTAATAATAATAATAGACCCGTTGCCTCACAGTAGGAAGCTCACTGATTCGGGTACCGGCTGGGTCAGTTGACATTTCTGCATGGAGTTTGCATGTTCTCTGAGGCATGACCGTATAGTGTACAGTGTGTGTGTGTGTGTGTGTGTATGGATGTTTACCAGTACTGGGTTGTGGCTGGAAGGGTATCCGCTGTGCAAAACATATGCTGGATAAGTTAGAGGTTCACTCCGCTGTTGAATAAAGGAACTAAGCCAAAGGAAAATTAATGAATGAATAATAACAACAACAACAACAAAAACAACAACAACAACTACTACAACAATAATAAAAATAATTATAATTATAATAATAATAATAAACAATTTCTGTTTCTGGTCTAATTGTATATTATATCAAATAATATTTTATTCTCACATTTTTTTTATAAAAAATAATGTAATAAAAAAGTATTAAATTAAATCAATTAAGAAATTCTTCAATTAATAAATAAAATAATTAGATTATTAGAGAGTGAAACTGCAAAAATAAAGAAAAATTACAAATTGTAATTTAAATCAAAACAATCATATAACTGATTATGATGTATTAATAAAACGTAATTTGCTCTTGCAGGACAGGCAGAAGCACGATTTAAATATAGTGTTGCAGTGCCACAGACACCAGCAAACAACAAAATAAAGCCATCAATGACCAACAACTATTGCGTAACATACACATGCACTGACGCAACTCAAGACAGCTTCATCAGATCTGTGCAATAAATGGTAATTTTAGCTTTCAGATAATGAGTTTTTAATATCACACCCACTGAGACTGTTAAGGCGAGAGACGCCTTTTTCAGGCACTTCTGAATTTTGAGGATTTTATGCTTTTTAGGTTTCCATAAAGTGGTTTCATTTCAGTTTGATGAACAGATGATGCACAAAATACAGGGATTTATTCATACATAATTTGCCTGGTTATATAAAACATTTCATTCAACAAAAAAGTGAATATTTATATTTGTTGGTTGTTTACTGTATTTGTAGGATTATTGAGCATTAAAAGAGATTTCCAAAATTCCCTATGTAAAAACATTTGACTCTGAAATGTTAAAAACGAAACAAAAATATAGGAACCTGACCATTTAATGTTAAGATTTTGGTGCTACAAATATGCAAAGAAGCTTATTTATAATTAAACATTGCATCATTTACATATTTACATGAAAACCTGTAATAGTAAAAAAAAAAAAAAAAGTTTTAGCAATTCTCAATATAAATCAATCAATTGGGGATGTACTGTATGCTAAAACGATCAGTTCACTTTTTTTCACAATGTCTTACTTTAAGGGCCATACAGTGGCTCAGTGGTTAGCTCTGTTGCCTCACAGCAAGAAATTTGCTGGTTCGAGTTTCAGCTGGGTCAGTTGTTTTTGTGTGGAGTTTGCATGTTCTCTCTGTGTTGGTGTGGGTTTTCTCTGGGTGCTCCGGTTTCCCCCACAGTACAAAGACATGTGGTACAGGTAAATTGAATAAACTAAATTGGCTGTAGTGTGTGTGTGTGTGTGCGTGTGTGTGTGTGTGTGTGTGTGTGAATGTGTGTGTGGATGTTTCCCAGAGATGGGTTGCGGCTGGAAGGGCATCCGCTGCGTAAAAACTTGCTGGATAAGTTCAAGTGGTGCTCGCTGCAGAGCCATTTGAGGAGAGCTGAGCTCCAGCGAGGGGGAGCTTAAGCTTGAGCTCCACCTTTTTTGCACTTCTTCTACGAGTGATGTCACTGGGGGTAGGGTTAGGGGTGGGGTTGGTGTACGCATTAAAACAGCTTACAGGAGGAGGAGCGACAGCTCATGCTCCCCCTCGCTGGAGCTCAGCTCTCCTCAAATGGCTCTGCAGCGAGCACCCTCTCGATAAGTTGGCGGTTTATTCCGCTGTGGCACCCGGAGGAAACCCACGCGAAGGCAGGGAGAACATGCAAACTCCACACAGAAACACCAACTGAGCCGAGGTTCGAACCAGCGACCTTCTTGCTGTGAGGCGACAGCACTACCTACTGCACCACTGCCTCGCCCATCCTACTACTACTACTACTAATAACAATAATAATAATAATAATAATAATAATAATAATAATAATAATAATAAATCATCCTACTACTATCAATAATAATAATAATAATAATAATAATCATAATACTACTAATCCTCCTCCTCCTCCTCCTCCTACTACTACTAATAATAATAATCATCATCATCCGACTACTACTAAAAATAATCATCATTATACTATTGCTACTACTACTATTATTAATAATAATAATAACAATAATCATAATAATCATACTATTCCTACTACTAAAAATAATAACATCATCATTTGGGATGATTGTTCTTCATACAGACAACGGAATAAAATAATATATATATATATATATATATATATATATATATATATATATATATATATATATATATATATATAACTTATATATATATAGTTATTTTAAACCTTATTATGATTATTATTATTATTAATATTGGCAATTGGGATAATAGTCCTTCATACAGACAATGAAATAAAACAATGAAAGCTTAAGAAAAAAAATGGCAACATAAAATCTAACCAAGGTGTCACGGAAATATCCTAAAGCATGAAAGATTAAATCAAGTTAATGTTCTAACCATGACACATGTCGGCAATTATTCATGAACATTATTTGAACAGCAATAAAATGGCAAATGTTTATTAATTTAATACATACACTTTAAGAAAAATTATATTTGCTATTTGTTCAAACTACTTATTTAAAATGAGCTGAAACAACAATTCTTACGTTTTTTTTGTTTTTTTGTTTTTTTTTTTGGAGGGGGGGGGTGACATAATTTTTTTCATATTGATTGTGTGGAACCCAGCATTTTTATTTTTTTTATTTTTGCAGTGTGTGCAGTAATACCTTAAACAGCAGTATGTAACCATACAAAACCAAAAATGGTGTGATTTTTATGTAGGCTACTCAAGTAAATAAAAGGGCCTCTTCTAGCAGCTTTCAGATAGCAAGGCAAGCTCACTCATTTTGGAAGCTGCTCTGCCAGACGCTGTTACCTTTACTGAGGAGATCCTGGCTCTGGTGTTGAAATCATCACAACATATGGAAACTCCCAGAGAGGCCAGGAAGCGTCATGGATGTGTTTGTGAAGCAGGGCTGCATTACCAGTGACCTGGTAGGTAGGAAGAGCCAAATTCAGTTGGAGTGCGAGTTTGTGTCCAGCACTGTTAAAAAAAAAAGGGAGGGAACGCTTTCATCCAACACCTCCGTCCTGTTCTCATTTACAGACATTTGCTTTCATACCCTGTTGATCTGAGCAAACACACTGGCCAGATAAACTGCATGAAAGGAAATGCCTACTCACCCGACAAGGACAAGCCTCTCTCTGCTGTTTGTCTCTGCTAGTAATCAGTACAAATACACACACCTGTTCTCCCCGCGCACGCTGCCAGCAAGGTAAACCGCCTTAATTGGCATGAGGTGATATTAACTTAAATTAATGCCCTTTAACAAAGTCCTCATCCTGTAATGATTAACTTTACCTCACTCATTAGAAAAGCGAAGCAGCTGCCATTTTTAAGTCAGCGCTGCTTCTTAACTATTATAGTGTAGCCTAAATAGCGTGCAGGGGAGTGTGTTCTAAATCAGAGAACATTGGAAAATGTTTCCAGTTTATATTTTCTTATAGTTTTAAATGATTTGTTCGCCCATAACTGAACAAATGCGAACCATTTACTCACCATTAAAGATCCTGTGAGGTGCTTTGAAATGTGAAATTTTATTAAATGTTTGATGTAATCTCAAATTAAAATTGAAGCGAAGGCGAGACGCAGAGTAGCCCCTCCTCTTTTTAAAAAGTAGCCAATAGTGTTGCTTTTATGACAGCTCTTAACTGAGTAGGTTAAACTTTTTTCACTCGATAAGAAAAGATGCGCATAAACTACGACGGAAACGCTTTTAGCGCACAAATTCCGTAATCCACATTAAAAAAGGTCATGTAATTTTGTAATAAGAGATCATGGCTGCGTTCGAAACCGCCTACTACTCACTAGGTACTGCATATGAATTTAAACGTATTACTCGGCCATTAGAAAAGTACGCTGTATACAGAATGAATGTAAGAAGTATAAATGGAATTAGGACGGTAAAGTCTAGATCGAATTTGCGGCCGGCCGGAAGTGCAATATGCACATTAATAAAGCAGCATTTTTTATGACACTGTATAACAATAATTAATATTTTTACAGTACTGTGAGGGTTGGGGTGGGGGTAGGCGTAAAAAAATACATTTTATTGCGTAATTTAATAGATAACATAACTAAAACTCGGTACAACTACAGTTTTTACATTACTGTGACGGTTGGGTTTAGGGTTGGGGTGGGGGTAACGTTAGACGTTAATAAAATACAACAAATGAGAAATGTAATAAATAATAGAAATAATTTCCCTAGTAGCAAAGAAATCTGGCCCAGATTTGGCAAAAAAGCTGGCACAGCAGGCATTCATCCGGCACTGACATACAGCATGTGGGCCAAACATGGCCCGGGTTTGGCAGAGGTGGCACCGTTTTTAAGGCGGCACACAAGATTTGGGCCAGATGAAAAACGTAGTATTTGGCCCAGATTTAAAAATTTGATAAGTGGGCCATGTGAGTTTGGCCAGTCTTGACCCACATTTAAAATACACTAAAATCATTTTTGAGTAAAGAAAAAAAATTCTACCAATCAGGTCACTTTGAGAAAAAGCGTGCCCATAGTATGCCTAAAGCGCATTACTCCATGGGTTTATCAATTTCATTGCAATCGTGACACACCAACCTATCTGGCCCAGTTCAGGCCCAGTTATGAGTTATTAACTTGGCTGAGACTTGGCCCAGATATGGTCTGTGTTTGGCCCTTGTCTGGAAGCCAGATTTGGTCCAGTCATGTACCGTAATTCACTGCGGCATGTGGGCCAAGCAAAACCTGATTGTGTGGGCCAGAGTTGAGCCAGAGAAATTTTGCTATGTGGGTTGCGTTAACTTCCGGCTGCAAACGTATCCGCTCTAGCAACAACCAATTAGGACGTACTACATCCGCCATTTTGTCATGGTCACGTGACCTACCTGCTTCAGTTGCTTTGCTTCACTCCTATTCATGAATTCTCTCGCGGGGTATCATGGGATTGCACAGCATGCATCGGATGCGCACTTCAGAATCTTGCCAAGTCACCGGGTACCTCTCGCATACTGATTTTCGAATACTATCGGACATAGCTACTACTTGGCTCACATACTGATTTTAGCGTTCTATATAGTATAAACGTATGCGGTTTCAGAATGTGTAATTGGACAAACTAGCAGGCAAAGCACATTGTAAACCATCTGAAGTGTCGTTTTGGTCATTCTAAAATGCCTTACCATTTAAGTATTAGTGTTATATTATTGATGACCTCCAGAATCAAGAGCCTCTGTGCTCCTCTTCTGACACCTTAAAACCCCACCGCACGTTCACTGCGTGTCAGGATTGCCTTCTGAGGCACAAGTCATCTATTAGATGAAGAAAAGATTGATGCAGCTTCTCCTACTGCTGCAAATAAAGTGGAGGAACTATGACATCAATTTGCATGCAAAAACCCGGAAGCGAGTTAGCATTTTAGCAGTTCCGGTTCCCTAGTTGCAGAGTCAAATTGTAGAATTTTGAGGAAATAAATGAATTTAATCCATTTTGGAATAAGGATGTAACAGAAAAATGTGGAAAAAGTGAAGCGTTATGAATACTTTCCGGCAGGCCCGGATTGGCTAATCGGGAGGACCGGGAGAATTCCCGGTGGGCCGGTCCGTTTTTTGGCCGCGAGGGCCGGTGTCCCTAGCTCCAGGATCTGTTGCTCTCAGCAGTCACACTTTTTAAATTAATTAATTAATTTACTTGACCACAGTGTTCTTGTTCATTATTTTAGCGCAGCTCTGCTCTTCATATATATATATATATATAATCAGCCTGCAGGTTAATGATGATATAACTCAGATGAGTCACTTTTCAATATACAGCTCTTGTGGTCCAGTGGATAGCACGTTAGAATACAACGCTGCCGATCCGGGTTTGATCCTCATCTGAGTATTTATTATTTTTTTATTGTTAGGACATATAATACTGTTAGGGTTGTTGAACATTTTAAGTTAAAAAGCAGCTGTTTTCTCAAAAAAAAAGACGTGATAGTGTATTTAGAAACTGAATTGGAAATGACCTTATTTTAATATAGTCAGTCATGAACTGAGGTGGGCCAGTCTGAGGCTTGAAACTCCAGGGCTGAAAAGGAGTCCCACTCCGGCCCTGCTTTCCGGATGTACTGTACTGCCATGCCATGAAAAGGTGTACCTAATAAAGTGGCCAGCGAGTGTATTTTGCTGTGTGACACAGTGGAGTATTAACTGTCTCACAGCACACTCATAAGTAAGCAGTTTCCTGACATTCAGAGTTTCAGTGATTTAACATAACCACTAATTTAATGCAAAGCTGAAACTGAAATGATAATCTTGTTATGCCCTGAAAAGCAAACATCCTAAACAAAGAGAATTGTTTGCAATTAGAGCATATAAAAGACATAAATTATTGAAGACTTTACGTGAGCTGTGATTGGTCAAACAGAAATGGAATGGACAGGTTCCCGTTCCGTCTCCTGAAGCAGGTGCTGGAGGACATTGATATGCAGGGAAGAGAGTCTACTATAATAAAGCAAAGCTACATTTTTTCACGTTTCTGTAGCCATTCTTAATGGAATCTCATCACTCACCGAGAGTAAACAGTGTCTGTGCAGAGATACACGCTATAGCAAACATCATGGGACCATATGCCACAGCATTCAGATGGTCTCATAACATTAGCATCAGCGTGTGTCTAACGAGAAGAAGCTTTATCACAAAATCACCTGTGCGGAGAACAAGATTTATCCAAATACTGCATGTTTATGAAATGCAAAAGTCATTTAAGGGAACAGTTCACCTAAAATGCAAATCCATATTTGTATGCTGTGTGCATAAAGCACAATGCATTTTAATATACATACTGGACACTCACCGGCCACTTTATTTGGTACAATTTACTAATACCGGGTTGGACCCCCTTTTACCTTCAGATCTGCCCTAATCCTTCGTGACATACTGTACTATAGATTCAACAAGGTACTGGAAATATTCCTTAAAGATTTTGGTCCATATTGACATGATAGCATCACGCAGTTGCTGCAGATTTGTTGGCTCAACATCCATGATGTGAATCTCCCATTCCACCACATTCCAAGGTTGCTCTGTTGGATTGAGGATCTGGTCACTGTGGAGGCCATTTGAGTACAGTGAACTCATTGTCATGTTCAAAAAACCAGTCTGAGATGATTCACACTTTATGACATGGCGTGTTATTCTGCTGGAAGTAGCCATAAGAAGATGGGTATATAGTGGTCATAAAGGGATGGACATGGTCAGCAACAATACTCAGGTAGGCTGTGGCGTTGACACTATGCTCAGACCAGGCAACGTTTTACCAATCTTCCATTGTCTATTTTGGTGAGCCTGTGCAAATTGTAGCCTCAGTTTCCTGTTCTTAGCTGACAGGAGTGGCACTCGATGTGGTCTTCTGCTGCTGTAGCCCATCCACCTTAAGGTTGGACATGTTGTACATTCAGAGATGCTCTTCTGCATACTTCGATTGTAACAAATAGTTATTTGAGTCTGGCCATTCACCTCTGACATCAACAAGGCATTTGCGCCCACAGAACTGCCACTCACTGCATATTTTCTCTTTAATGTACCATTCTCTGTAAACCCTAGAGATGGTTGTGTGTGAAAATCCCAGTAGATCAGCAGTTTCTGAAATACTCAGAATAAGCTGTAGAACAATACCTAATAAACCTAATTAAGCGGCTGGTGAGTTTATATTAACATTATTGTCTTAATATGTAAAAGGAAATTATAATAAGATGAAGTAATAAATGGTAAATGCAGACAGCCAAAATCTGTCCAGAGGTATATCTTTAACTGCTAATTGATTAAATATATCACAAAACTAAAAATATTGTTTTTTTATGTCATCTTTTAGAAATATTAAGACACTATTTATAGACAATATTTCCATGGCCATTAACCCCCCCCACCCCCCCCCCCCCCACACACACACACACACAAAAAAAATTAAAATAAAAAATTTCAATATAATACATAGAGTATATACTAGTATATAGTATATATGCAGCACTATATTGAAAAAAATATGACTGTCTTAGCAGTTTTGGCAACACCCCTTGTGCTATAAATAAGATATGCCCTACTTTCCAAGTTATCTAAAGCAATATAATAAGCTTTTGTGAAAAACAGATCGTTCTTTATTGATAATCACACAATGCTATTGTACAGAACATTCAGAAGACTTAATATAGTGCATTCATGTTGTTAAAGCATTTTCAGTATTGACAATATTATCATGATGATTGTGCAAAACATGAGCACCATAATCTTTCCTTGAGGAAATTAAATGAATATTCCTTAAGAAGTGTTTAATTCTCCCTCCACAGGTTCTACAGATGTAGTGGCGTGTTCTGTTCATGGAATAAGACGTGCTGCGACTGCGGCCTTGCACATCATCATGGGTACGTTCATCAGTCTTTCACTTATAAATGCATTAACTCCAAGCCATTCTTAAAGCTGCAGTCTGTAACTTTTTGTGGTTAAATTTTATCCTAATTGAAGTTTTGAGCAAAAGCATAATCAGGCAGAAATTGCAGGTTTTAAACAGTGTTGGTGACAAAGGGACAAAATCTACTGACTGCAGTTTTAAAGGAATAGTTCACCCAAAAATGGAAATGCACTTATTATTCGTTCACACTCAATTTGTTCTAAACCTTTATGCATTTCTTTATTTAGCTGAACACAAATGAAGATATTTAAAAGAAAGCTGAAAACATATAAACATTGAATTACACAAAAGCACTTACTATGGAAGTCAATGGTTGAGGCTCGGATTTTGGTCACTCTTGTTCGTTTCATTTAGGCTATTTATTCACTTATTTATTACATTTTATTTATTATTACTTTGCATTGCTGCCTTGATTCATTATTACTGATTTTATCAGTGAAGATTATGCAACGATACAGTTTACATAAAAGCAGACAGATAATGGCTTCAGTGCCAAATGAGTGCTTTAAATCATATTTTATTCTCCTTATTCCTTACCGTTTTACTTCAAATAATATAAATGTTTGAAGTTTTAGGTAGAGACGTCAAACTATGCCCATGCTAACCCATGGTTAGACTATTCTATAACCTGTAAATAAATATAGCATGGTGAAATCAATAGTCATCACGTTTCACGTAGCCTTACCCAACCAACATCAGTGTTAAGAAAAAAGATAAATGTTACAATCTAATGTCTTTTAAAAAAAATATTAGCTAAATGTGTTACATTTTAAGGCATTAGTGTAGCCAGAAAAAAATATCTAAAAAAAGATACCTGAATGTACAGTTATTACTGTGAAAATTGGTTAAATTTTGGCATGGATAACACACAACTTAATAGGCTATATAGTCTAACTAAGGTAAAAATAAATATTTATGTTAGGCTATCATAAGTGAGTTTTTTTTCGTGATATTGTCTGGTTGCCATTTGTAAAAATGCCTTCATAAACCTTTAGGCTAATAGGCCTACTTGCCAATTTTTTTATTTATTTAGCCTATTTTATTAACTATTTAATAACTTCAATAAAAATCAGGTTACATTATTATTTTTAGGGCCATGAGCTACAAGTCTAAACTAAATCGATAGGCTAACCATATTTTAGCTGTTAAAATAGGCCTACAATATATTTTCTGTTGTTTAATTTTGCCTGAGCAAATATCAGCCTATTACATATTTACACTGAAGCTAAGCAGGGCTGCGCCCGGTCAGTACCTGGATGGGAGACCACATGGGAAAGCAAGGTTGCTGCCGGAAGTGGTGTTAGTGAGGCCAGCAGGGGGCGCCCAACTTGCGGTCTGTGTGGGTCCTAATGCCCCAGTATAGTGACGGGGACGCTATACTGCTCTGTGAGCGCCGTCTTTCGGATGAGACGTTAAACCAAGGTCCCAACTCTCTGTGATCGTTAAAAATCTCAGGATGTCCTTTGAAAAGAGTAGGGGTTTAACCCCGACATCCTGGCCAAATCTGCCCACTGGCCTCTGTCCATCATGGCCTCCTAACCATTCCCATATTCCAATTGGCTTCATCACTCTCTCCTCTCCACCAATCAGCTGGTGTGTGGTGTGCGGTCTGGCGCAAAATGGCTGCCGTCGCGTCATCCAGGTGGATGCTGCACACTGGTGGTGGATGAGGAGATTCCCCCCCCCCCCCCCCCCATTGTGTGTAAAGCGCTTTGAGTGCCCAGAAAAGCACTATATAAATGTAAGGAATTATTATTATTATTATTATTATTATTATTTTTAAAAGATAATCATTGAGCCTACCTGCAGCGCATTTGAGCAAAGCCACTTACGCACTATATATTTAATTTATAACACCATAAACTTGACTTTGCAGGCCGATCATCTTTAAACTCAAAAGGCATTTTTAAAGTGTTTAAAGTGTTTAAAGTGTAACTGTGGGACTGTGCAGTGTCCAACTAAACATTTTTATGAGGCTACTCTTAATCCCGAAGTGAAAAACTAAAGTAAAAACGACTGGAAGTTGCAATTCTGTTTAAATTAATTCAACGGCAAATTTCTTCTGCGTTCTTCCTTTTAGGGCTTAAGAGAGTTGTATTTAAAGAATAAGGTAACCAAAACATGTAATGAATTAGGCTGCTCGCCTTCATCTCATCCACTAGTCCAGTTTTCTCCAGTGTGAGTTTAGAGTGCGCTTCTGCGTGTGTGTTTTAAATGTTATACGGGGTGCACCCTGACCAGACGCGGGGACCAGATCTCTAGACCTTTATATTCACAATTTTCAGAATTTAATTGCTATTTCACATTTTAAAATATCTAAATGTGCTCTGAAGGTTGGAATGAGGAGAGTGTTAGTAATTAATGATGGAAAGAATTTTTAGTTCTTAGTGAACAATCCTTTATGAAAACTGGGGGGCACAGTGTTGGGCCCCTCCATACAGTAGCACCATATTTACAACTATCTTAAGAATATCTTCTTTTGTGTTTAAGAGATAAAAGAAACTCAAACAGGTTTAGAACAAGGGTGACAGGATTTTCAAAAATAAACAATTTCCTCAAGTGGTTCTAAAGTTTTATAAATTTCTTCTGTTGAACGCAAAACAAGATATTCTGAACAATGTTTAGGAAAAAACAGACATTGACATCCATCCATAAAATACTACTTTTTTTTTGTCCAATACACTTCAGTACATCATTTGTGTTCAACAGAGAAAGAAACTCTAATAGGTAAAACTGTTGAGTAAATGATTACACAATTAAAATTTTAGCATGAACGCTCCCTTTAAGACACTAACAGTCAAGCCTTGAGGAACTACCTGACTCAATGGAGCACCGATATACATGATAATAACATGTAAATACAATTCATATTTACATTTCAATTCCATCGAGTTATGTTTGCAATGCAAAATGGTTTCATTATCACCCTATGGAAGCCTCTCTCTCTTTATCACGCATCCCAATGGCAAATGCATTGGTGGCTATTTGTAATCTGTTGTTTAATTAGAGTGCACAGGCTGTTGTTATGGGGGCCGAGAGAGAAGACAAACCCCCCACGCAGGCTCTGCCTCTCCAGCTTTGGAGATCATGGTTAACAGGTCCCATGGAACGATAGACGGTCCCGAGAGAGGTGGAGATACGTCTGTCGTCGATCACCCGTACGGTCACCGCCGCAAACGCACAGCTTTTTTTGACGTGGCTTCGGGCCGTCGCTGGAAGTGTTACTTCTGGCTGGCACTGTTCTCTTTGGCTTTAGTGCTGCATGTTCTCTGTCTGACTGTCTGCTTGTCTGTCTGTGAAGCGTTTTTTTGAAGTTTACACCAATATGTCTGGGCCATTGTGTCGACTGTGCAAGCTCTCCTGGGCTTAGCTTAACAGACAAGCGGATTTGGCTTGTGTCAAGGGATTACACGCACAAGCTAAGCTCGCATCCTCCAAAAAAAAAAAAAAAACACGTACTGGCAAAAATTCTGCTTTACAGCTAAATTAGGATTGGGATGAAGACAATCAGAAGCACACAACAGAATAACTGAATCACACAATGATGTTCTTTGTTGGCACTGATTGTTCTACTGTATGTGGAACATTATGATGTGGTGATATTCTATTTGTAATAGGTTCAAATAAGGTTCCTTGTTTGGTTAAAGAGTTAATTCCTAAAGCTAAATCCTGGCATTATTAAGTCACTTTCATGCTATTCTCTAGAATGATGTATGCTTTTATTTAGTTCTACATAAAAAAATTCTAGACTTTAAAACGTGCTATTAAATTGTTCAACCAAAACTGAAAATTGTCATAACGATTTTTTTTCTCTGTTGAACACAAGCAACTTATTAAATTATTCTAAAGGATTAAAAGTTATTTATAAAAAATGTTGCAAACCTGTAACATTGACATCCACAGTAGGATAAAAACTACGAACATTCTACCATTCTTCAAAATATCTTATTTTGTGTTCAACAGTAAATCAAAACTTGAGGGTTTATAAATTTTCTTTTTTGGATGAACTACCCCTTTAAAAGAAGGATTTCTAGGTATAGTTCACACAAAAAGTTTAATTCAGCCATTATTTACTCGTCCTTTTGTAATTCGAGAATACTGCATACTTCAAATTACATCTGTACAGAGTTTTACACAAGTGACAATATATACAGTATATATATTGTAGACAATATATAGACAATACCCCTCACAAATATTTTTTTATAACTCTATGAAATTGCCTCTTGCAGGTTTTGATCCAAACTGTGTCGTTTGGTGACTGTCACTTTAAATTCAAATGTGCTCTTTGCAAAAGAGGGCGAAGCTACAAGCGTTGATAATTTAACATTGCAGATTCTAATACAGGAGTTACATTATCTCTGTGTACAACTGAAAATGTCAAAACAAGTGGTTCAGAAGATAGTCTATGGAGACTACAGTGTTCAATTGTGCATCCTAAAACTTAGTCGCTGACATAATCTTCAGCAAGTACAGTACAGAAAGTCTAACGCCATACAGCTGCTTGTCATTCAGAGCTGTCTATGCTAATGAGAGAGGATTCATCACTAATGGGCGGGACTTTCCCTCTCTGATGACAAAAAAATACCAAAATAAATCAACCCAAGCTTATTCTGAAAACGTAGCCCCGCGGACGTTTCTGAAGACAGCGATTTACATGGCCGGAGGTACGTACTGTATGGCTGCATTTCGTTTTTTTAAGCGAATGCTAGGGGGTGGTGTGACACTGCTCCTCTTCGTGCTCGCCGGCTGACGGCTCACCTCCTTGTGGAGGGCTTTCTCGCTGCAACCAGTTTATCCGGTTAGCTCGTTGTGTTAAGTCGGCAGAGTGGATGACCAGAGGGGCCTTCCACAGCGGCCTCTCACAGATTCGTGAAAACAAAAACTGCACAAATACGTTCCTCCCGGGACGTATTTCGCCGTCTCCAGAAACATCTGCGGGGCTACGTTTTCAGAATGAGCCTGGGTTGAAATAAATGCTGTCATGACTTCCACACTATACATCAAGCCTTCTCAAATCATATAGTAACAAACATTTTATTATGATTTACTCACACACATTATTCCAGAATACTGTATGGTTTTAAATACTTCTGTAAAAGACAGAATTAATAAAATATCAAAAGTGGTGGTTCAGAAAGTAGTCTGTGGAGATTGTGTTTATTTGTGCATCCTAAAACTTAGTCACTGACTTTATCTTCTTCAGCAGGTACAGTGCAAAAACTCTGATGGCATACGGCTGCTTCTTATTCAGGGCTGTCTATGCCAGTGTTTTTCAACTGGTGGGTTGTGACCCAAAAGTGGGTCGTGGGAACATTTTCAGTGGGCCGTGGAGTGTGTGGTTAAAAAACAACAACAAAGGTTTAATTTTTAACTTACTTTGCTTATATCTGACCTTTACTTTAAAATGCGCATGCGACAACCGTACCGTTTGACATGTGAAATTTGTGTGTCATACTGTATGTAGTGAGGTGCTCTCACAAGAGAGCATGAAACCTTCTAAATTAAAACGACATTTAGAAACCAAACATCCCAGTTGCAAGGACAAACCTGTGGACTATTTTCAAAGACGACTCCAACAGCTGAGGGCCAGGGCCGGCGCGTCCATAGCAGTGACCTAGGAGGCCGAATAGAGAAAACGGCGTCGCCGACACTACCCTCACCTCTCGCACCCTCAGTTATATCCGCGTCTAGGGCGGCGTCTGCGACACTACCCTCACCACCCACGCCCTTAGTTATATCCGCGTCTAAGGCGGCAGAATAGAGAGGGCAGCGTCCGCGACACTACCCTTATCACCCGCGGCCTCAGTTATATACGCATCTAGGGTGGCAGAATAGAGAGGGCAGCGTCTGCGACACTACCCTCATCACCCGCGCCCTCAGTTATATACGCGTCTAGGGCGGCAGAATAGAGAGGACAGCTCCCTCGCCCCCATCCCGTCCTTTGCCTAGAGCAGCAGTTCAGCTTGCTCCGGCCCTGCTGAGGGCATCACAAAAGTGCCTAACATCTTCATGTTCAAAACAAGTACAGGCACTCTGCACATCTTACTGTGCTCACCGTGTAGCATAGGCCAAATAACTGGTGATTATTATGAAAACAGTAATGATTAATTTAATCTTTTTACTTTAATTTTCTGGTTTGTTCTGTTCAACAGGATGAGTGTTAACGTTTTATTAACAGTTCAGTTTAGTTAATAGTAACTGAACTTTTCCTCACCCTAACCACTGTTTACAGTATTTGATGTTTTTCATTTCTATAATTTGATACATTTTGTTAAACGACAGCAATACATATTTTTATTTGTAAGTCTTGGTGATTTTCTTATGATTAATCTGTCACTACTTGTCTATTTTAACACATAAATACAAATTAATTATAATTCTTAAAATTATATTATAGTTCTGAAAAATTTGGTTTATGGCTTGATGACCATGTAAAAATGTGGGTTCCATGGCCAAACCAGTTGAAAACCACTGGTCTATGCTAATGAGAGGGAATTCATCACTATGGTTGGGACTTTCCCTCTTTGATAACATGTACAAAGGGAGAATGTCAATCAAAGTGTTTCTGTTTTTATAAAGTGTGATTATAAAATAATTGGTGGCGCAGTGGGTAGCACCATTGCCTCACAGCAAGAAAGTCGCTGGTTTGAGCCCCAGCTGGGTCAATTAACATTTCTGTGTGGAGTTTGCATGTTCTCCCCGTGTTTGCGTGGGTTTCCTCTGGGTGCTCCAGTTTCCCCCACGAGTCCAAAAACATGTAGTATGGGTGAATTGGTTAGACTAAATTGTCCGTAGTGTATGTGTATGAATGAGCGTGTATGGATGTTTCCCAGTGATGGGTTGCAGCTGGAAGGGCATTTGCTGTGTAAAACATTTGCTGGAAAGGTTGGCGGTTCATTCCGCTGTCGTGACCCCAGATTAATAAAGGGACTATGCCAGAAAAAAAATGAATAAATGAATGAATGAATATTAGAGGCTGGCTATGTTTGCACACTATTGCCACAAAACTTTGCTTAAACTACCTCTAAGAGTGATTTTTGCATATATGTCCTCTTTAAGACACCACAAAATTCAATGATATGGCATTATATTCCAAGTCGTTCTTTGTTTTATCTTCATTTTCTCACCTCATGTATATTCTGAAAATTCCACGCTGTTATTTAGCTCTGTAAAAGATCAATTAAGAATTTTCAGACTGACATTGAAAAATACTAAAATTACAAAATAAAAAAGTATAATATAATATAATAAATATAATATAATATAATATAATATAATATAATATAATATAATATAATATAATATAATATAATATAATATAATATAATATAATATAATATAATACAGTTGAAGTCAGAATTATTAGCCCCCTGTGTTATTAGACCCCCTGTTTATTTTTTTCCCCAATTTCTGTTTAACAGAGAGAAAATTTTTTAAACACATTTCTAAACATAATAGTTTTAATAACTCATTTTTAAAAACTGATTTATTTTATCTTTGTCTTGATGACAGTAAATAATATTTTGCTAGATGTTTTTCAAGACACTTCTTTATGGCTTAAAGTGACATTTAAAGGCTTAACTAGGTTAACAAGGGTAACTAGGCTGGTTAGGGTATTTAGGCAAATTATTGTATAACAATGGTTTGTTCTGTAATTATTAGCTTAAAGAGGCTAATAATTTTGACCTTAAAATGTTTTTATTATTATTATTAAAAGCTTTTATTTTAGTCAAAATAAAACAAACAAGACTTTCTCCAGACGAAAAAATATTATCAGGCATACTGTGAAAATTTCCTTGCCCTGTTAAACATAATTTGGGAAATATTTTTAGAAGTAAAATGGGGGGCTAATAATTCTGACTTCAACTATATACCAAAAAAAATATTTTAAAAATTTACTCACCTGCAATGTTCAAGCCAGGTGGCGCATTAGACCAGGGGCTCATCTCCTGTTTCCAAAAAGCATCACAAACTGCTTGAGAAACTGTACTATGATAATTGGGGATAAAAATAAATCATGTTCAATAAATGTACTTGAGTTTACTAACTGTTAATTAAGTTAAACATGATTTTTAAACTGTAGGCCTACATAAGCCCAAAACAGCGATTTTTGATCCCCTTAATCTGACTAAAGTCACAACTGAACTAAACAGAAATGGAATTAAGACATGTGGAGTATTAAATTAAAGTAAACACTGTGATCAAACTATTACTGTCATGTAGGACTTTTCTGCATATTTTCCGACAAGATCCACACACGCAGCTGTCAGTAAAGGACCGCACACACACACACACACACACACACACACACACACACACACACACACACACACACACACACACACACACACACACACACACACACACACACACACACACACACACACACTCACACACACACTCACATACACACTCACACACACAAGTTATTTTTTTCTTTCCATTTGGCTTGCGTTATTAAATTCCATAACACTCTCACCAGTCCTTACTCCTTACTGGTCGTCTAATACCCGAGTTTGTCACCGGGGCATGAATGAAATGTTCATGAGTTAAAGTGTAACTGCCAAACTGCAGTTAAAGTCAGGCATCCTGCTGATTTGATTCAGAAGGGCACTTTTTTGTCAGACAGCTTATCGGTCAGGTATACATTCGCGCTAAAATATAAAGGTGAAAGAAATCATAGCTTGCATAGAATAGACCCAGCTTTGAGAGTAGATTAACGGCAATATTTTTTATCACGCGATAAGAGTCTCATGTTAACACAGCACGTTAACGCCGTTATTGGCCCACCACTAATAAAAACACAAGAAAAATCGTCCATATGACTGCTGTACTTTTTTGAGGTTATATGACAGCTTTGTAGAAAGGAAATTGATATTAATAGATCCTTTTAAAAATTCAGAATCCACACACTTTCATATCATAACATCTTCCTGTTCTAAACCTGTATGACTTCTTCTGTGGAGCACAAGTATGTTTGCGTATGTGTGTTTTTTTTTTGTTTTTTTTTGATAATGAAGGTGAATTTTTTGAAATTTGAATGAAAACATGAAAGTGATTCCAATGTTGTTTGTTTCTTCCTGACTTTCATTGTGTGAACAAACACAAACACTTGAAACATTCTTCATCTTCATCTTCAAAACACTTCTGTGTTTTCACAGAAGAAAGAATACTGTAGAAGACAGATCTAAAACGAGGACAAGTAAATGATGAGAGAAGTACATACTCAGGTGCAAAACTGTGTTCAGACAAAAAATCCTAAAACACCAAAAAATCTTTGGCCCAATTCTGTTCTCGCTTGGCTGCAGACGCGGATGATTAACCACAATATGACCTCCACGTGTGCGAGAATGCGTCTCATCATTAAGTCCCAAGAATTGAGCCATATGGTAGATTATCTCATAGATAGCTTTTGACTAAAACGAGGTGTGAGTTTTAAGAAGGAGTGCTGCATTTCTTTTGTTCGCCCAGATTGGCACCTTCTCTGGTTCGCTCGCTATCTCAGCAGGATCGTTGAGAAACATCCTCGTACCGTCGTGATTAATTGCTCCATCAAAACATTGTGGCTCTCGGCACGAACCGCTGAGCTCAGTGCAGGCACTCGCTCAACAAAAGACAGCTTTTCCTTGGAAGACTTTCCGACATGCATTAGCCATCTTATGTTAAGTGGAGTGAATAAAAGAAACATGCTTTTGCCTTTCTTTACTCCACAAAATGCCTGGCTTTTGTTGCTGTGAGGCAAAAGAGAAACATCAACGGCATACAGGACACCTGACACGAATGAGAGCGTAATGCCTATTTAGGAGGGCCAATATAGGGCTTGTTCATTTCTAATTAAGCAATATTTACGCATGTGAATAAGGCCAACTGGCGGGATTTGGAAGGATCTGATGAATAATTCATGAGCGGGGAGAGCGTATGCATGGGGAGACAGAAGGAGGTCAGGAATGTGCCGGGCGACGGGGACTGGACTCAACCAATGGGCCACCAGATCCACTCGTTCCAGCTCACTCCGACATATGCAGGGAATTAACTCGAGAGATGTCACATTGACACTTGATAGATGACTCTATTGTTTCTAATGGACTAGAATTAAATTTGTTGATTATATGGTGCACATTTGCATATGCATATTCTTAAATATCTACATATGCGTGCATTTTGATTATGCACTACCATTCAAAAGTTTGGCTTGTGTTTTTGTTTTTAATTCAGCATGACAGTAAATACATTGAGTTTTTTTTCCTATTAATCAAGGCATCACATTACAGTTTCTTGAAGGCCAATCTAGCCTATTAGAATAATTTCTAAATATGCTCATTGAAACGCTCATAGGTTTATCGTAAGCTGTAGAGTAAAGAGAGTGTATTTTTAAGGCTTGCTTGAGTTTAAAAGATGCAAAGCAATGTGTGCTCATGCTTCACTTGTAGAAAATGGCAATTTTTTTCATATATCCTCCTTTGATTATACACAGCTACTCAGCTAACATGAAAACGACTGTCATTTTCCTAGTTTTGACTAAAACGAGGTGTGAGTTTTAAGAAGGAGTGCTGCATTTCTCATTTGCTCTTCAGTGTTTGAACTCTCAGTAATGATTAAATCACACTGAACAGAGCTAAACTGAACTGAACTGAACTTAAACACTAAAACCTGAACCACACTGTTCCAATTACTATGACCATTTATGTGAAGCTGCTTTGACACAATCTACATTGTAAAAGCGCTATACAAATAAAGCTGAATTGAATTGAATTGAATTGAACTCTCAAGGGCCCACCCTCAAGAGGTTCTGATTGGTCAGCTAACATATGCTGTGCTAACATGTGCTGTGATTCATGGATCGGCTCCTTCACGGAAAAGCGTCATGCCCCTACACGCATGTGCTTTTGTGCTGTGTAAATGCTGTGCTTTTACATCCAATGAGTCAAAGCTAACAAAATCGTCACTTCCTGATTATCTGGCGCCAAATATCAACAGTAAAAACTGAATTCATTGCTGTAGGAGAAGCTGCATCAATCTTTTCTTCATCTAATAAATGACTTGTGCCTTAGAAGGCGAATCCTGACATGCAGTGAACGCGCGGTGGCGTCTGAAAGTGTCAGAAGTGTTCTGATGGTTTAAAGCAGGGGTGCTCAACCCTGTGCCTGGAGATCTACCTTCCTGGAAAGTTCAGCTCCAGCCCTAATCAAACACACCTGAAACAACTAATTAGGATCTGAACAGCACTTGATAATTACAGGAAGGTGCGTTTGTTGTGGGTTGCAACTGAAATCTGCAGGAAGGTAGATCTCCAGGAACAGGGTTGGTCACCCCTGGTTTACAGTGTGCTCAGCCTGCTGGTTTTTCCATTTACACACATTTTGATCATCACATGATCTCTTATCTCAAAATCACATGACCTTTTTTTAATGCGCATACTGAAATTTGTGCAGTAAAAGTGTTTCCCTCATAGTTCATGCGCATCTTTTCTTTTTGAATAAAAAGTTTATACTACTCAGTTATGCGCATAAAAACACTTTTAAAATGTATGTAATCTGATGTGCAAAATGTGCATAAAATAGGTGGATGGAAACATAGATAATGTTAATGTTAGCCCTGTTAGTTTGGCCTGAATCAGACAGAACATCAGACACAGCTGAACTTCACGCCTGCTCTCTAAAATGAAATCAAATAAAAGACAAGAGTCTTTTACATAAGGTACATTCCAAATTGCATGCTTATGCACTATTCTACGCCATTTTGTAGTAAAAATAATGTAAGTAGTGCATTCACACTGAAAAATAATGTAATTATACAACTGAAAATAATAAGTGCATTTTAATTACCCGGATGATGCACCCATTCAGCCGGTAAAATAAAGTGTGTCATGTTGGACACTTTACACACTCAATGACCACAGTTTTGCTCACGTTGTGGAAAGGACAGACCTTTCGGGTGCACAATGTGTGTGTGTGTGTGTGCGCGTGTGTTTGGATCCCCTGAAATAGCAGTGGCCACCCCCTGGCCATCCCATGTAAAAAATTGTAGCTCCGCCACTGTGCCCATTGTCAAATGCTAGCTATATATTTTTTGTAATTCTCTGAAACATAATTTAAATTAAATTGTAACCACTTTTCTTTTTGTGTCGTGCCCTTTGGAAGCCCAAATATAGAAACAGAACATGCTCTGTGAAAATAGCAGCTTTTGGACGGCATTTTAGCTTTCTGTGCTGTTACATTACAGCGCCCCTGCCCACGTGCCTTTTGCTGCGCTGGGTGTATGCGCGTGGTGAATGCTCGTAACCAAAAACCCTTGTGATCTCACTAGCCCGGATGTATTTTAGTAGTCCACAAACTTTGTTCATTGTGGGCTTTGCTAAGCTAACTCTGTAAAAGCCAATGTCTCCCTCTGCACTGAACTATTACATTCAGAGATGTTGTTTATGTTCACACAGCTACATTACACATCAACTAAAGTATAAAATATGATATCATAGTGGACCACCCCTTTAAAGCTATAATCTTCATGAAGCCATTGTGTATTTACTGTATAACAGGTAAGGTGCGATGTTACTGTAGGCACAACACAGAGTATCTAACCCCTCCTGTCATCATGGCAGATGTGTACCCGCCTATAAATACTGTGCTATTGACTTAAGTCCAGGTTTCACAGTAGTTGGTCAATGGCACAGTCATTTTCTCTTGCCTCAGTATACTAATGCACCTGAACACACCTGGTTTTCAGACCAGCAGCCCATGGGCGAACAGATGGGTGCAAGTGCATTTAATTATTAAACAACATGGCGCTGGACGTGAAAATGATGACTGCATTGAAGTGAAACTATTGTGAAAACAGTTGTGTCACAGCCATTGTATTGTGTCTGTTTTATGATGGGCCCTAAATATGTTGGCAGTGACAGCATAAATGCAAAAACACTAACAAAAAAAGGAGAAAACACTAATACATTAAAAAAAACATGCATGCTCACGAATTCTCACAGCACATGCAAATACAGAAATAGCTCAGACCACAATGGAAATGTGTTGTTGGATCCCAAAAATATCATGTACGTGACTGATTCCAGTTTACGGTGTTGTCGGAGATCTGACAGGTGTTTTTTTTGTTTATTTTAAAATCCTGGTTGGACAGTTCCTTGATGTTTGTGTATATATTTTTTTTTTACTGTTGCGTTAGATAAGTTATCTTCATCAATTTCTCTTATTGTCTATGGCACATAAGTCAAATCAAGTTCCTGGATGGCCACATCTCTGCACGGTGTAGTTTCAACCCTAATTAAACATACCTGATCACACTAATTAAATCATTCAGGCTTGTTTGAAACCTACAGGTAAAGTTGTGGTCACACTCGAGTTTGTGCTTGTGCTTTATAGTACGGCGCTGTGAAAAAGGCCGGGATTAAACAAGATGATTAGACATTAAAAAAGCGAGCGATTGGTCCATGTTTTAAATTACTGTCCAGAAAGGTCATTTTTGGTTCCTCTGTTGGTTTCATGCAGTCAAGTGATGCGATTTCACAGATCAGAGTTCACTAAGCTTAAACTTTCCAAACTGCAAAACTTGTCACACGAACTTGCGTTTCCGGTCTGACGCATTCGCGTGCGTATGAATTGAAATCTGTGGGGAGAAATGTACAGTTTGACTGCAGCTTAAGTGTGTTGAAGCAGGGTTGTAACCAAACTGTGCAGAACTGCGGCCCTCTTGGATCTGAATTTTACATCTGTGGTTTATGGCACAGGTGTCAAACTTGGTTCCTGGAAGGCCGCAGCTCTGCACAGTTTAGTTCCAACAATAATTAAACACACCTTATCAAACTAACTGAGTCTTCAGGCTTGTTTGAAACCTACAGGTGTGTGTTGGAGTAAGTTTTGAACTAAACCTGTAGTTCATGGTAGTATAGTCTAAAAAAGTTACTGGTGTGCATTAATGTTACATATATATATATATATATATATATATATATATATATATATATATATATAGTTTGTTTTTTTTTTAAAGCGAGAACCTCATGCTAACTATGAACAAATTCAGAATATTTCTTGGATGAGTGGCACAAAGCCACAGCACATGCAACAACTTAATCTTCCATTGTTAAATGAATTTGATAAAAAGTGCGCAACATTTTCACGCTAGAAAGCATGTTTTTTATGTGGGAATGTAATGATATGCAGCAACTGCCTCTTTAAATATGTAATCAATGTAGCGTATTTTGACACTCTCACTGCTGGAGCTGTGGAGACCGCGTTGTCGCCAGGGCAGCCAGAGCAAACTTTGATGCTCTTACCGCCTTCGGTGTGAACACACAATTAGACTTTGGGCTTAGATCGTTAAAATAGAGCCCAATTTGTGCTAGAAAAATAAAGACTGTAAATTTTGATTTCACGCAGACTTTAACTTGCAGTGCATTTGAGCTCTTAGTTACATTACAACACCTTAGTTTTGTAACAGAGATATATTCTACAGGTGTATCTTTTTATACTCTTTGTGGCTGCAGTGTGCTTTGTTGCTGGTGTTTTTGTACCCTCTGTAGGACACCTGATTTCTCTGACTGTTTTTGGTTGCTGTTCTAGGTCACCATCAGCCTGTGGACGTGTGCAGTTTCAGCTGTATGGGTCGTCTGCTGAGGTTCGGCTTCTCTGCCATGTTTGGTTTCGGTGGGCGGACACTCGCATTGGCAGAGAGACACCGCTGGATGCCACCCAGCCAGCGCCGCGAGTTCGCTCTCATTAAAACACTGGCAAAGCTCAAGTAAGCGCTCTCTCTTTCTCAGTTGTGTTGTCAGCTGTAGCTGTCTCTCATCTGGTGGGCTCCAAGGGACTGGCTGGTGCTCCATCAAATCTGGGATTAGTGTCAGAGCAGCCTGGCACAGCACACATGGGCACCGTCTCTTAGAAATCATCCTCTTCTTATCATAACACTCCATCTAACGTGTTTGTTCTCTTTCCTGGTGTCCGACTGATGGTGTTTGTGAAGACCTGAAGATTGTGAACTGTCCTTTTTAACCGCCAAAGGAGCTGAGGATCAGAAAAAGTGTGTGTTTTCAAGTTTGTTTGTTTTTTCATCCCTCATCCCCATCCAACTTTGAGCTTAATGATTTGAATGTTATTTTAAATATACCACCCCCTGTTTAATTGGCCATTGGAAAGAGATCAGATTGCTGAAGGTCACCCAGCTAATGCTAATAAGGCGGGCTGCTTCACACTGAGAGCAACCCATACAACTCTATTATTACTCAAATACAGATAATGGTTGTGATATAAAAAAAAAAATCTCTTCTTTTTACACAGAGCTGAGCTGAACGGAGATGGAGGAGACATTTGTGAGTATGGTTAAATTAGCAGAAGCTCCTTTTAGATATTAGAGTGTGTATTTGGTTCACTGGGCGGCTAATAAGTGTTTGCTATGAGAAACAAAAGGGGGGTTTCCTCAAGGGGGTGTTTAGCGGCCAAATTAAAAACCAAATTCTCCATTTGGGCTGCATTTAAATTTAAGGATAGGCTTTATTTGACTAGAGAATGAAGGAGTGAAAACGATTCAGTAAAATATGCTGTAATCACAAATGACCCATGCAAAATGTAAAGGGTCCATCATCTATAAGCACTAAGAAAAGTAACAAATGAAATAATGCAGTGCAGCAGCTTCAATCTTAATTATAATGCCTTATTGTGAATTTTTTTTAAACAAAATAATGTTATCATAATAAAATAGGTCAACACACGTTATTTAGAATAATAATTGGCGCATAATAGAGATAAAATTTTCAAATAATTGAGATCAGAATATACAGGAGTTGGACAATGAAACTGAAGCACCTGGTTTTTAGACCACAATAAATCATTAGTACGATGTAGGGCTTCCTTTTGCCAATACATCATCAATTCATCTTGGGAATGACAGAGACAAGTCTTGCACAGAGGGATTTTGAGCCATTCTTCTTGCAGAATAGTGGCCAGGTCACTATGTGATGCTGGTGGAGGAAAACATTTCCTGACTCGCTCCTCCAAAACACCACAATGTGGCTCAATAATGTTTAGGTTGGGTGACTGTGCAGGCCATGGGAGATGTTCAGCTTCATTTTCATGTTCATCAAACCACCCTGTCACCAGTCTTGTATGTATTGGTGCATTATCATACTGATACATGGCACCCTCTTCAGAATAAAATGTTTGAACCACTGGGTGGACATGGTCTTCCAGAATGGTTCTGCATTTTATAGTGTAGCTAGTAACAGATCTGGAGCCCATTTTCCGTACTCATTTTGCCGCTCTTTTCCATTTTCATTATCTGTTTTACATTAGAAGTATTTAAGTGCACTTATAGTGTATATACACATACACACAGATACTGTTGATATAAATTCCATCTCTCCATTGTGTGTCAGGTGAAGGTGACTGGCAGAGCAGAAAAGGTCTGTTCCTCAATATCAGCATCATGGCCATTCCCTGTCTGTGCTCCATGGCCCCCAGAGGCCTGGCTCCAAACACCAGGTTAGAGACAGATTTTATTATAGATATATTATATTATAAAGGTATATTATATTATATTATATTATATTATATTATATTATATTATATTATATTATATTATATTATATTTTTATTATTTATATAATTATATTTATTATTATTAGTGTCTGTCTGTCTGTCTATCTATCTATCTATAAACACTTTACAGTTAAACTCAGAATTTTTAGCCCCCCTGAATTATTAGCCCCCTTTTATTTTTTTCCCAATTTCTGTTTAGCAGAGAAATTTTTTTTTTCTACACATTTCTAAACATAATAGTTTTGATAACTAATTTCTAGTAACTGATTTATTTCATCTTTGCCATGATGACAGTAATTATACTGCTATATTGTAATTACTTCAATACTGTAAGCAATATTTTACTAGATATTTTTCAAGAAACTTCTATACAGCTTAAAGTGACATTTAAAGGCTTAACTAGATTAATTAGGTTAGGTTAACCAGGCAGGATAGGGTAATTCGGCAAGTTATTGTATAACGATGGTTTGTTCTGTAGAATATTGAAAAATATATATAGCTTAAAGGGGGTAATAATTTTCACCTTAAAATGGTAAAAAAAAAAATTTTATTTTAAATTAAAAGTTTTTATTCTAGCCAAAATAAAACTAATAAGACTTTTTCCAGAAGAAAAAAATAATATCAGACATACTGTGAAAATGTCTTTGCTCTGTCAAACATAAATTCAAAGAGGGGCTATATATATATATATATATATATATATATATATATATATATATATATATATATATATATATATATATATATATATATATATATATATATTATTGGTTGCAATGATTCCTTGAAGTGTAGATTGAGCAGATTAGGTGCAGTGATTTATTATACAGTGCTAATAAAAATACTATTGTTAAAAGTTAAACATGCAAATCAGTTTATTTCGTTCATTCATTGGTTTTCCTTCGGCTTAGTCCTTTAAATATCAGGGGTCGGGGTCGCCACTACGGAATGAACAGCCAACTATTCTGCCATATGTTATATATATATATATATATATATATATATATATATATATATATATATATATATATATATATATATATATATACATATATATATATATACATATATATATATATATATATATATATATATATATATATATATACATACATATATATATATATATATATATATATATATATATATATATACATATATATATATATATATATATATATATATATATATATATATATTTATATATATATATATATATATATATATATATATATATATATTTATATATATAACATATGGCAGAATAGTTGGCTGTTCATTCCGTAGTGGCGACCCGACCCCTGATATTTAAAGGACTAAGCCGAAGGAAAACCAATGAATGAACGAAATAAACTGATTTGCATGTTTAACTTTTAACAATAGTATTTTTATTAGCACTGTATAATAAATCACTGCACCTAATCTGCTCAATCTACACTTCAAGGAATCATTGCAACCAATAAATCCGTTCAACCAAATTAGCCCAAGCAACCAAAAGCAAGTATTTATAGTACTATTTCCACGTAATGCAGATTCAGTGAGTTTGTTTACATTCCATATAGTTGCACCAATTCTTGTTCCGGTACAATCTAATCTCTGGCCTCAATCCTTAAAAACAAATAGGATGGCTTGAAGTGGCTGATGTGAGCGGGTCAGTGTGTCAGTCGTGTCTCCTGACTGCTTTCTGGCTCGTGTTCTTCCGTTTCGTGTCTGAAGATTGACTAGAGCGGGCCAGCGTAATCCTGGAGATTGGAATCAGTGGTTGGATCAGACTCGTAAGGTCAAAGCCACCTAACCGGACTAATCAGCACATAATTACTGTGATTAAAGGGAGTGGCCGGGTAGACTTAAGGGCTGAGCATCTGTCCACCCGTGTTCAACAACCCCCTCACTGTCCCGTCTGAACACACACACACACACACACACACACACACACACACACACACAAACACACACACACACACACACACACACACACACACACACACACACACACACACACACACACACACACACATGAAAGTCCAGCTCAGAAGTGGCATTTTTAGTGGGATGTCAATGCGTTAATGGGTTCTCAGTGCAGGATATCATTCGTGTAATAGTTGTTGGCTTGTCTTCTGGCATTCTTTAAACAAGACTAGTTTACTTGAATTAATTTGCATAAAACATTGACTTTCCTTTTGAGAATATCTTAAATCGTTGTTACCACTTACTACATGGCAGTTGTGTTCATTCATTCGATTATTTTCCTTTGGTTTAGTTCCTTGTTTATAAGGGGTCACCACAGCGGAATGAACCGCCAACTATTCCAGCATATGTTTTACACAGCGGATGCCCTTTCAGCCGCAACTCAGTATTGGGAAACACCCATACAGGTTTTCACTAACACAGGCACTCATACACTACGGCCAATTTTGTTTACCCAATTCACCCATACCACATGTCTTTAGACTGTGGGGGTAACTGGAGCACCCGGAGAAAACCCACGCGAACAACGGGATAACATGCAAACTCCACACAGAAATGACAACCAGCCGGGGCTTGAACCAGTGGCCTTCTTGCTGAGGCGACAGTGTGTGGGTTTCCTCCGGGTGCTCCGGTTTCCCCCACACTCCAAAGACATATAGGTGAATTGGATTAAAAAAATCGGTGGTAGTGTATGACCAGTATGTGTGTGAAAGAGTGTGTATGTGTGTGTTTCCCAATGTTAGGTTGTAGCTGGAAGGGCATCCACTGCGTAAAACATATGCTGGATAAGTTGGCGGTTCATTTGCCATGGCGACCCCAGATTAATAAGCCGGAAAGAAAATGAATGAATGACTAGTATAATAATTAAGTTGTTATAGGATACTACTTTAAATAGGATAAACATAAAAAGTAATAGCACTGCCTTTTTTTGGTTATTTAAAAGATTAAAATAAAAATATATATGAATAAATAAAAATACTACAGGAAAACAAAATTCACTATTGGGTGCTTGGGATAATTTTATTTTTCTAATATTACATTTTTTTAACATTTATTAATTTGATTTAAATAGGGTGGAAATATACAGCTAGTAGTACTGGTGCTTCTTTTGTAAGTTTTTGACAATATTAAATAAATAAATAAATAAATGCATTTGTTTAATTAATTCATGTACTTTCAGCTGTAGTCTGTTGTGTTTTACGAGGACACATGAATCATTTCTAGATTGTAATAACCATGTCATTATACACATTTTTGATCAGAGAAACCATTTAATCAAGCACGCATGCTTATAAATTATAACGGATTAAATGCAGTGAAATCCATGTTCTGTCTGGACATATTTTTACTTTCAAGCTCTACTTTACATTGTCCACTGATGTGTAGATATGGAAGAGTCCCAAGTGTGAGACACATCTATTTATAGACCTGCGGTAAAACATACTAGACACTGATTTTATTAAATAAACAATTCCCCTTTACTCTTGGCCATACGTAAAGATTCTGTGCTTAAAATGTGACATTGTCTTTCTGTTTGATACAGATTCAGTGTAATCTGCGTACTGAACAAATGTTCAGAGGGATAGTTTACTCAAGAGAGATAGTTCACTCAAAAATAAAATTGATAATTTACTCACCTTCCACTTGTTTTCCAAAGCTGTTTGGGTTTGTTTTCATCTGTTGAATGAAAAAGAAGATATTTTGAAGAATGTGAAAATGGATAGCCATTGACTTTTTGTTTTCCTACTAGTATGAATGTCAATGGTAATGAGTTTTGTGATCAGCAGTAAAGCAAAACACTTACTGTAAGGTTAGGAATCACTTGAGGGAGAGTAAATGGTAAGTAAGTTAAATTTTTTTTGTGCAAACTATCCCTTTTAATATAACTGTATCCATTGTATCCATTTTTTACATTCCATGATGCTTTGTGTGAATTATAAGAGTAGCTTCCATTAAAATCAACATAGGCTCATTCTGAAAATGTAGCCCTATACACATTTCTGGAGATCGCGAATTATGTAGCCAGAAGTACGTATTGCTGCATTTCATCTTTAAAATGAACGATACGGGCGGTATGTTCCTATTTACGATGTTCCTATTTACGCTACCATCTGACCGCTTACCTCTATATTGACGTCTTTCCCGCTGTTACCAGTTTGTCCAGTTAGCTCGTCATGAATGTCGGTGTCAAACAGGAAGTCCAACCCATAATTTGAAATGTGTTAATTTAATGCTATCTCACAACAATTCGTAACTTTTTGATTTAGTCGCTTATTTGTATGAATTCGTCCAATCTTATTCATACAATTAAGGTTGATTTGCTTATCCCCCAATGATGGTTGGGTTTAGAGGTTTGGTGCCATGCCACCAAAAAAATCATAGGTTTTCATATGACCAAACTCTTACGAATTCTTACAAATTAGCCACTGACAAAACATAAAAAGTTACATTTCCTCGTAAGATCAGGCTTGATAATTTATCGAACATGTACAAAAACAAACTTTTCCTGTCCAATACAGGCTGAACAACGGCAGTATGGCGCTGATATCAGTTGGCAACACCTCCAGGTCAGAGTTCATCAAGCACTTGAAGAGATACAACAGCACAAACAACCAGGTGAGGGAACTTCCTGAACTCACATCAGGCTGGAGATCCAGCCCACGCAAATGGAGTTAACAAACCTCGCCAGCTTAAGCGGAATTAGCATACTGTCAAGTCAAATTAGTCACTGATTGTCAGCTTCCCACAAAACACTTTTCAGGCTAATACAGATTAGCCCATTTCAGAGCCGGCCTCTTCTTTTTACCCTTCTTAAGCAATCCAATCTAGAGCTGTTTGTTAACCCACATTCTATAAATAATCAGTGTGGGTTGCGGCGCTGACCTACTGCTCTTCAGTCTCGTTCGAGATGTCATTGAGCCGCAGAGCAAAGCCGTGTGTCAATTTCAGGCTCTCTCTGCTGTACTATTAGGCCTTTATCGCCTGTTTTGAAAGAGCTTTGTGTGTTTACCTTGTTTACAGGATGTAGAAGGCCATGAAGAAAGTTAAGGGTGTTTTAAATGTGTGAGAGAGAAAGAGAGTGATAGAGAGACTTTGACTTTAAAACATCTGATCTGAGTACTGATCTAATCACCAAACATCACTTATCGAATGGTAGCATGTCCTCACCACTTTACGTACATAAAGCATAATCATCACACACTATTTAAGTTCAAATTCAAGTAAATTCGCTTTGAGTTGTAAATCTTAAACTACCCTGATTCTAATCCTAGATTGAACCAAGGCAATAAAATAAAATCGAAATATTTAGATTTCCTCCTTCAACATCCATTCTGCGAGTTTTCCACATTGATGGTTTTGCTTTACCAACAACAGAATATGGCAAAATACACCTCTATTTATGTTCTTTAGAGAGAGAATGAATTAGAATTTACAAGACTTTACTACATTAGGATGAAAACAATACAACATGAAGTAATTCACTTCAAGTTACAAATAAGCACGTGCAGTTCATATGAAGGTAAAAACCACATTCATTTCAGCCATATAGTACTAAACAGCTTTAAAACCCAATATTTTCCAAGGTGGCAAGATCATCGATGTGCTTATAGTAATTAAAATCAGTCGTTATCCTTGCTTGTAGCATATAGGAAAATACAACCACCACTGTTCTGTTTTTTTTACTCATATAAACAGCTAACTTAGCCTGCCTTGGCCTATTACTAAATTCAACAACTGACAAGAAAATCGTTTTTTTTTTTCTTTATATACTTAAAACCAAGAATAGCATTTCCAAAAATAAAAACTCACAAAAACTTGCATGCTGACTCGTTGCAGTCTTTAGCACGATTTCGTACTGCATCAGCCTTAATGTGTAGTGGACGTGTATTCGCGAGTGGTTGGTGCTAGAAATGAGAATTATTTACATTATTTACATTAGTTATTAAATAACCCATTAAATTGAGTGTAATTAACATCTACACCTACACTGTGAAAAATAAATCCATAAAATTTACGGTAAAAAAAACGGCTGCTGTGGTTGCCAGTATTTCACCGTTAAAAATACGGTACAAACCATAAAAGTAATTTCTTATTTTTACAGTAAACTACCGTATTTCATTAATTTACAGAGGTAATATGTCTGTATTTTGAATTACCAACATCTATACATCTTTTGTTACAAATATAGACACATTATCACAGCCAAATGCAGTTGGTGATGAGAAAGTTACATAATGAACCAATGGTCTTCACAAACAATTTTTTCCCACAAGCAGAAAAGAGTATCAGTGTAAAGAAGGTGCTCGGTGTCATTTACACAGCTACTATACACCAGTATGGTAATACACATAAAATTAAAGTAATAAACTAAACATTGTTTATCAACATTAGATGTAACATAAATCTCTAATGTACATTACTGATGAGGAAACAACTAAAAAGATCCATAGTAATGTCAACAAAAAGTATAAAAGGTGACATGCCATGCAGGGAATTATGGGAAAGTCAATTTACGTTTATTCGCTACATATATTATGAAAACATACTGTTAACCTGGTTTCGGATTTTTACTGTTTTTACATTTTTTTACCGTTGAAATCACAGCCAGTTTTTTACAGTGTACCCCATCCCTCATAATGTTTAATGTTTACACCAACCATCACAGTAGCACGGCCATTACAATGTCCACTCAGATCAGACCTGATTCAGTACATCATCATGATACAGGCTGCAGTCAGGACATCTTGGCCTCATTGGGAAAATGGGCCCTGGTGTGCATTTATGATAACTGAGAAATATGTGCTTGCAGGTACATATAGCTGCATTTTATATGTAAAGCAAAAACTATTTAGTACTTAAATTACCCATTACATTGAGCGTTACTGACATCTACAAGTACACCAACCCTCATAATGATTTTTGTTTACACCATCCCCAACCATCAAAGTAGTTTGAGCATTACAATGTCTACTACATATTAACCCTGATCCAGTACATCACCATGCTACAGGCTGCAGTGAGGAAATCTTGAGCTCATTGGTAAAATGTGCCCTGGTGTACATTTTTGGGAACCGAGAAATATGTGCTTGCAGGTACATATGGCTGCATTTTATGTGTAAAACAAACATTATTTAATACTTAAATTACCTTTTACATTGAACGTTATTGACATCTACACCTACCCCACCCCTCATAATGATTACTGTTTACACCAACCCCAAACATCACAGTAGTATGGGCGTTACAATGTCCACTACGTATTAGACCTGATCCAGTACATCACCATGCTACAGGCTGCAGTGAGGACATCTTGAGCTCATTGGGAAAATGTGCCCTGTGTACATTTTTGAGAATCGAGAAATATGTGCTCACAGGTACATATGGCTGCATTTTTAGTGTAAATCAAACACTATAGGGCAAGACTGCTTACTTCCATATGGATGGCTTTTCTGGCTCACTCTGAATGGTTCACTGTTCCAGGAGTTTGACGAAGGGTGGTTCCAGAAACTAGAAAAAACTAAACCCAAAAAAGCAGTGTGAGGTCATAGTAGAAGCACATGGATGCTAGAATGAAATCTCATTCTAGTTTGCTTTTGAAACACTTTTGGTCAGGTTTAGGGAGGTCTATATCAAGCTGATATATTATGCACGATGACTATCCAACCAGCTTCTCTCACTTATGTGCATGAGAAGAATGTTAATATGGAAACAAAATTACACAGCACCTTCTGAAGTGTTTATTACCAATGGCATGCATGAGAAAATGTGCCCCAGTAAATTATTTGAGATTATCAAAAATGTACACCGTGTCCCCTAGTGGATTTGTGAAAACAAAAACTGCAAGCAGGTGTGGTTCAGGGTACATATTTGTTGGTTCTAAAAAATGTATGCTTGGGCACATATTTCTAATGAGCCTGGGATGACAAAAGTTTCAAACTAGTACATTTTGTAATATATATATTAGAACAATAGAAATTTTGTAATATAATTTGTATATATATATATATATATATATATATATATATATATATATATATATATATATATATATATATATATATATATATATAAATAGTTTCTCTCTCATTGCAAACAAGGCTTTTAGAAGTCTTATTTCTGTAAGGTGAACCTAAAAATAATATGTAAATTTACAGGTATATGTTTAGTAGCACTGGTTTATGAGTCCCTATATACTGAGTTAAGTCCAATTTGTTATTAAAATCAGAAAAAATTATTAGCAGAGTCCTTAAAATGAGGTTTAAACTCAAAAAAGGGAACAAAACTCAGTGTTGTAGATGTACAGTAAAAACTGCAGATTTTTACTCTAAGATATATTACAGTAATGAGGATTTGAGAAGTATGTGAATTATGTCTTTAAAGAGTATTGAGAATTATATGTTCAAAAAAATGCAGCATTGGAAATATAAAAATAATTTTAGAATTTTTAATATACTATGGTACTGTAAAACAAACACAACAAACAAAAAGTTTAATAAAATGTAAAACATTAAGCAAATATTGTAGTATGAGCATTAAAAAAATCTAAATTATTATCATAGTAATCTAAATTTTGTTTATATAATATTTTGTTTATTTAAAAGTCGTTTAAAAAATCTTAGTATAGGATACATTTTGTGTACAAAATTGACTATTATCAATTTCAGTGTGATGGCCAGGACATCTTTTATATACTTAACCTCTTAAAGACCAGTTACAATGAGATTTATAGTCAAATAAATTTGTACTCATCACGCCATAAATGCAGAGAGCAGGAGGAAAAAAATCACGCAGCTGATGCACATTTCCTGGGTCAAACTTAACACCTTGAGGATTTTGGTCATAATCAAAATGCTTATGCTATACATAAAATGACTTTTACTTTACATTTAGTTATAATTTAAATTATAATGCAAATGATTCTTACATAATATCTGTGCTGTGAAGTATTATAATGAACGATGAGCCATTTGTTTTATTTGATGAGGTACCTGGTTATTAGAATAAAAGGAATTGTGGCCTGATTTTGTGTCCAGGTTCATGCCAGGTCAAACTCAAACACACAAACAATCACACGACTGAGATGGACAGTTGAGGATCAGTTGTTCATCACTGCCTCCTTGTGGTCTTGCATTAAACTACAACCTGAAACATGGCAGATGTTAGTGAATAGAGCAAAACAGCTGCAGGGAAAGCATTACAAAAGCCCAGACAGGAAATACATTCTGAAACATAAGATAATAACAAGATTTACAGTAACAAACCATAGAACAATTAATAGAAATAAAGAGAAAGAGAGAGACATACATTTGAACAAAAAACACACAGATCGGATAGAGAGAATGATGATTAGAGGATGATAGACAGAGAGAATGATGGAATGGTGGTTAAAAAATAAGAGAACAATAAATGACAGGCCTAGATAAATTATAACAAATTATAGAAAAAAATAAGATGATTTATGACACTGAGAATGACAGACAGATAGATAAAGCATGGATGGATGGATGGATGGATGGATGGATGGATGGATGGATGGATGGATGGATGGATGGATGGATGGATGGATGGATGGATGGATGGATGGATGGATGGATGGATGGATGGATGGATGGATAGATAGATAGATAGATAGATAGATAGATAGATAGATAGATAGATAGATAGATAGATAGATAGGTAGGTTGACAGACAGACAGGTTGACAGACAGACAGACAGACAGACAGACAGACAGACAGACAGACAGACAGACAGACAGACAGGTAGATAGATAGATAGATAGATAGATAGATAGATAGATAGATAGATAGATAGATAGATAGATAGATAGATAGATAGATAGATAGATATAAAGGCAGGTAGGTAGGTTGACAGACAGACAGGTAGATAGATAGACAGACAGACAGACAGACAGACAGACAGACAGACAGACAGACAGACAGATAGATAGATAGATAGATAGATAGATAGATAGATAGATAGATAGATAGATAGATAGATAGATAGATAGATAGATAGATAGATAGATAGATAGATAGATAGATAGATAGATAGATAGATAGATAGATAAGCAGAGTATATACAGACGATGGATGGATGGATATCAGCAGAATACAGACAGACAGAACTGCAGAACGCAGATAAAAATACAGCTAGTGTTTTTGCTAACAGTTTACTGCACTGTTTGTCCTCCTGCAGTTTGGCTTCTCCTTCATTGAAACTCACAGTGTGAAGGCGGTCAGACTTCGGCCGAGCTCTCAGAGCAGCTGGACTGATGACGTCTCAGAGGAGAACGAGGAGAGCGATTCTAAAAACACACCCATCATCTCCTCTGAAGGGACGTACCCCTGGAACATCGACGGAGATCTGCTGGACGTCCCGTCTGAGCTCCTCATCAGGTCAGACGCTCCAGTCAAACAGCAGACACACATACACAGAGAGCACAGTCAGGACAGACTACAAGACTGACGATTAATCACAGCAAATTCACTCAACACACAACTGCAAGAGGCTTCAAACATGCACATAGCAAAATCATAAAGGACAAAACCACCGTAGAGATATTTCACAGACAGAATCAGAACTTTTCAACTGTCTATTGAATGAGACGTATTCCTATTTATTAGCATAACACAATCCTCCAGGCTTTAAAAGATAATTATAGATTTCTCAGGCCCTCCAGGACTATTTTTTAAACATTTGCAGCTTAAAAATGAATCATTTTTACTGCAAAAATGGTTATCTTAGAGCTTTTGTCTTGTTTCTAGTCCAAATATAAAACAAATCTTGCAAAGATTTGTTTTAAAGCAAAGCAAAGCTGTTGGTTTGAAGCAATTTTGTCAGGAGAGATGTACGAGAACTGGTGAATGACGAACTTTGTCTTTTATCAGTTGAGGTTATTACCATTCAGACACATCGCCTATATCCGTACTACAGTGTTCGCCTATGTTTAAAATCCTCCAGATTACCAGCAACGTTAATGGTTAGAATAGATAGGGCAAGACTATCCACCTAGTACCTGCTGCACTACTATTAACTGTGTCTGCATTCAGACCCGGGGATTGAGGAGGAGAGAAGTCCTCCTCATTTGTAGTGTTTATAGTGTATATAAACGATTATCTTCATAATGATAGAACAAGTTGTGGTTATGTGTATATGAAATTTTGAATAACAAACGTAGCAGGGCATTAAATTACTTACTGTATGTTTACTTGCATTTTAGCTTTGTAAACTATAAAATCATGGGTCTCCTCACGTTTTGTGTCTCAATTTGTGAGCCAACTGACAACAGCTGTTCGCTCCAGTATTTTTCCCCTGCACTGTCAGCCACGCCCACTCCTCCCTCAGCTTGCAGCACTCCACGCCCATCTCGCAACATTTTTTTGAAACATTTCTGAGGTAGACTTAAACTGAAAGAAAGGGGTTTCATTGCCCTTTAAAGAAAAAAACATAATTTGATTATTTCTGAAAACATTTTTTTTTCTAAAAAAGTCTTATTGATTTAAATTTTTATTTATTTATTTATTTTTTTTGGACATTTGGACTAGAAACAAGACCAACAACTCTAAGTAAAGTAAAATAAAAAGTAAGAAAAGCTTTTTTTTTTTTTTTTTTTTTTTGCAACTGCTTTTCTCAATAAATCTCAAGAATTATTGGAGAGACTGAATTTTGCAGCCTAAAATGGCTGATTTTGCATTGAATTTTCTCAAATATATGCAGCTATTTTTCATGAAGATCCACACACAAAATTATATGCATTTTGTACATAAAGAACCATTGAGAAACTCTACCCTAAAGCCTATATATCACATCTGATACATAAAGTAAACTCTAAATAATGCAAATAAACTCTTTAACATTAGCGAAATCATTCGAATTAGAGAAATTATGCTAAGGTAAATTTATCACATGTGATTTTAGATTGTTTTCATAGGGCTACTGCACTCCAAAATTGAAAGGAGCCCTTGATTAAGATGTGTTTTTATAATCAAATTAAGCATTTACATCTCATCTTACTAAACACAGATTATTAGGAGATTCTGAGTAAATAATGAAATGTTTACGCATTGCATGCAAGTACTGTGCTGTACTATTGTGAAAACATAATTGAGGCCATACAGGGGTTGGACAATGAAAATTAAGCGCCTGGTTTTAAACCAGGCCTGCACAGTCCTGCACAGTGGCCAGAGGGATTTTATTCCATACTTCTTGCAGAATAGATACCAGGTCCCTATGTGATGTTGGTGGTGGAAAACGTTTCCTGACTTGCTCCTCTGAAACGCCGCAAAGTGGCTCAGTAATGTTTAGGTTGGGTGACTGTGCAGGCCATGGGAGATGTTCAACTTCACTTTCATGTATATTAAACCACTCTGTCACCAGTCTTGACATGAAACCCCAACACTAAATTTGCCAGTGTTTTAGTTTCATTGTCCAATACACCATTTTTTAATACTCAGTTTGAGTTTCTAAATTAAACTTAACATTTTTTCTCCTTCGTTATTTTCATTATGTATAACACAAGACATTTAAAGCCTGACAACCTCACATGACACATCAAAAGCTGAAAATCTGTGGCAAATCTACTGCAATTATAAATCACAAGCATCTCTGAATATTTGAAATTTGCGTTCAATTCTGTGATCATACAATCGAGAAGTCCTGAAAGCACTGGCTAACGGTAGTCAAGAGAGCCACTGTGTGAATTCAGCAGATGAACTTCAGATGACCTGTGCAAACACAAGCAGTGTTGTTTTAACACTAACCAAACATTATATGAGCAGCACAAAGTAAAGGAGTAAAGAGTGAGAGTAAAGTAAAAATAAAGAGGGCGAATTGAGGAGGCTTGTTCTTTATCCTCGTGCTGCAGATGGTCTGATAATCGTTTTCTCACTAGTGAAGCATTCAGTTTTTCAACTTACAAAGTCCACCATGTAAATAGCAAATGCTCCATGGTGCGACACAATAGACTTTTAAAGGGAATGGGAGATGAGTCTCTGATTGGTTTAATGCACGTTAAGCCTTTCAGAATAGTGGCCAGGTCACTGTGATGCTGATTCGCTTCTTCAAAACACCCCAAAGTGGCTCAATAATGTTCAGATCGGGTGACTGTGCAGGCCATGTGAGATGTTTAACTTCACTTTCATGTTTATTAAACCACTCTGTGGTAAACTGATTTTTTTTACTCCATTCATATTTTCATTATGTATCACAGGAGACATTTAAAGCTTGATAACATCACGACATATCAAAAGCTGAAAATCTATGGCGAATCTAATGCATATTGCCTCTAAATATTTAAAATTTGCGTTCAATTCTGATATCGTATAATCGAGAAATCCTGAAAGCACTGGCTAACAGTAGTCAAGACAGCCACTGTGTGAATTCAGCAGATGAACTTCGGATGACCTGTGCAAACACAAGCCGTGTTGTTTTAACACACTCCAAACAATATACGAGCAGTACTTGATAAAAAAACTAAATTTATCTTTTCAAAGCTGCAGAAAAAGCGACAGAAGAATAAACAGAAGAGTGTGAGGTTCTGAGAAAGAGGGAGGGAGGTGTGCGGCTATCAGATAAATCTGTGTAATGTTTAAATGTCCTGACAGAAGTGTTTATTTTCCAGAGTTCACCCTCAGCTCCTCACACTCTTTGGATCAGACGTGGAGGAGGCCGAGGAGACGCCGGTGAAATGCAGCTGTATCTGAACACACACTCATACACACATGCACACAGAGAATTGCTATTAAGAACTCAACAAACAAACCGCACAGAGAAATGCTTTAACATGTAAAGAGAACATTTTATGACAACACAAAAACACACAGTACATTCCAGTGCATTACAACTTAAATAAACCAAAAGACAGTTTTTAAACAAATTTGTATCATTTTTAAAGACTTAACTTAATAAACATACACAGAAAAATAGCAATGTGCTTTTTTGCATTTGATTCCCTGAACTGTGGAGTTTTGTTTTGTTTTTATGTCTTAAAAAGAGCAGTGACAAGCAACCCATCTAATGTGTTTACTCAAAATAAAAAAAGACATCCCACATATTTAGTTTGAATTCTCACAGCATAGTTTGTGTTTACAAGCTCAATCATGCAGGAAAAAAAAAAAAGCTGACAAAATAAGCTGACATTTTGTGTGCCGTTTTTGGAAAAATGAATTTGAAAATGTGTGTGTGTGTGTGTGTGTATGTATACATTGCTCGACATAATTGGGTGCACCCTATTTTGAAAATGAATATTTGTATCCATTTCTCAGTAAATACAGGCAATGTATCTTGGTGCATTTAAACAAAACAGATTTATTAAACAGATATATTTATTAAAATAATATTTTAGACCCCAAACATTTTTAAAACTCTGAAAGATAATACAAATAAATTTCAAGCAAAATATTGAAAAAAAAAAAAACTTTTTTGCTTAATTTTTTCTCTTTTTTTAAAATTTGCATTCAGTATTTTTTTATAGCATATAAATTTGGCTGTACTAGTTTTTAGACCGTTATTGTAAGTTATTTTATTAGATAAGCACCAGATTTGGCTTTGGTAGTGACTAATGTAATGTATATGCACAAATAGAATAGTGGATAGCTTCCTCTTAAATATATAAATTTAAAAGAGAGATTTGTGAGGGATGTACTTATATATGCACTGTAGATACACTACCGGTCAAAAGTTTGGCGTCAGTAAGTTTTGTTCATGTTTTAAAATAAGCTTCTCCTGCTCACCAAGGCTGCATTTATTTAATCAAAAATACAGTACAAATTGTACATTTGAGAAATGTTTTTGCAATATAAAATAATTGTTCAAATGTTATGTAATTGTTATTTGTAGTTTACATTATATTACATTTACATTACATAACAAATGTATTTTATCAGTGATTTTAAAGATGAATTTTCAGCTTCATTACTCCAGTCTTCAGTACAGTCACACGATCTTTCAGAAATCACTCTAATATTAATTATTATTACGATTATTAATAATATTATTATTATCAATGGTAACAGTAATAAAAGCAATAATGACTGGAGTAATAATTAAAACAACATACGACTCCAAACTTTTCACCGGCAGTGTATATTTACTGTAGTCAAGATTTGAAGTGGATTAAAATTGTTCAATAGTTTGGGAACAACTTTGATTAAAGATGTTGGTCCACTTCAAATGTTGACTACTGTATTTTGCTATAGGTAATTTTTGTTTTCAAGCTTTATAACAGCACCAACATTCATTCAGTATGTGATGACATTTAACACCATAATCAAGTTTGGGATATAAATCACATCATCTCACTTTTGGGTAAAAAAAAAATAATCTCATTTTATATTTCTGAAATTTCAGTTTATTGTTTTATTTCTTCTAAAAGAATCTAAAATGGCAATGTAATCAATTTTGTTGTGTTCAAATTTTATATTTTTAGATTTTATTTCAGTAAACCAGTTTAGCTTTTAATGCTAAATAACAGCACCAAATCATTCCACATATGATAAGCAAAAAATACATTTATAATACAATTTTTCATTTAAAAATGATTTGTAAAATGATTTTGCTTGCATCAGTTCACAATTGAAGCTTCAGCTTTGCTTTCATTCTTTTGCAAACTCCTATTTAGTATTCATTTATTCATTTTCCTTAGTCCCTTTATTAATAAGGGGTCACTACAGAGGAATGAACCGCCAACTTATCCAGCATATGTTTTACACAGCGGATGCCCTTCCAGTTGCAACCCAATACTGGGAAACATCCATACATTCACATTCACACACTATGGCCAATTTAGCCTCCCCAATTCACGTATAGCACGTAATTGCATTGTGGGGGAAACCGGAGCACCCAGAGGAAACCCACGTGAACACGGGGAGAACATGCAAACTCCACACAGAAATGCCAACAGACCCAGACTCAAACCAGTGACCTTCTTGCTGTGAGGTGACAGTGCTAACCACTGAGCCACCGTGTTTAGTTTACTTTTCAATTATTTTGAGCTGCTAGCTTTTGTAAACGCTTGCATTGAGCATTTAAATGTAAGTATCTTTTCACCTGAACACAAAAAAATGGGTGTTTTTCCTGCATGTGCACATCCTGTTTGGGTTTCTATACTCGTAAGAGGTGACGATCTGTGTGTATTTGTGACTGTGGAGTCCCACAAATGAACACACACACACACACATATTCTTCAGCGATGGCTGGCATCCAGACACATGCCAATCTTGTCAAGTCTTGTGTAGCGCAGCACAGACACACAACAGCAGCCTCCTTTGCTTCTTCTCCATGGCACCGAGCCAAAGCACGCAGAAAGCACTCGCTCCTCCATCTGGCGTCTCCGTTCCAACTTCTAACTATTCCACTCAACAGAGAGCGTTTGGGAGGAGAGAAAATACGTGCCGTTTCCTTCTTTTTTTGTTGCAAGGAGAACCGATACAGCGACGACGCAAAGGTGTGAAAACCCCAATCGCAGCAATGTTCTGCTTGAGAAAGGGTGACGGAAAGTGCCAGAAAATCCTGTGCCACCTCTGTTAAGGGTACACTAACTTGCTGGCGTAAGAAAACTAGTCTCTTTTCAGATACACACAGGCATAACCTTAGCCAGAAAAGCTACAGCAGTGCAGGTTCTCCTTTACAGCAGGCCAGCAGCCAATATGTTCAGTGATCGGAGGAAAACACTTACAAAGGCTCCGTTCCAAAACCTAGTGAGCTGCCTTGTTGTATACACCCTATATAGGTTGCTGTTTTTTTTTTTTTTTTTAAAGGGAGCATCCTGACTCTAGCTGATTCATTTTATAGTTAAAACTGATACATCTTTGAAGATGCTTTGCTTTGTGTCATCTTCATCTTCAAAAGTAAATTGGGGAAAATGGAGGCACTTATGAATTTACTGATTTCAAATGGGTTTAATGTTGCTATGGTAACAACAGTCTAGAATAAAAAAAAGCTATATATCCATATAAGCATTTATAGGGCATTCATTGGAATATTAAGCACCCATTTGCTTTCTACTGATATTATATTGCATTATATTGTACTTATAAATACAAACCCTACTAGAGTGTTATTATAAGACTTTAAATTTATATGAATATTAAATTGTTATTCATGTAAATGTACTAATTGTTCATTTAGATCAAGGGGCTCAAACTCAAATTGGAGGAGGGCCACATCAGTGACTGACAGTTCATAGGAGGGCCGCTTTAACATTCAAGCACCAGAAAAAAGTGGAAACCTGATGTAATTGATGCACATTCTTCCTCAGAGTATTCAGTCACAGTTCCTTCTTTTTGTTTCTTATTGTACATATTGAAGAGGTAACTTAAATTGCTATGAAAATATGACAATTTAATAATAGGCATATTAATAATTATTATAACTCTGTTCTGATCAATTGTTGCTTAACCAAAGGCTTAACAGATAGCGTAAGAACAGCAGAAAGCAGATTGGGTAACTTTAGTGACTTTACTGGCAATTGTTCTTCTCAAGATCTTTCTTTTTGTAAAACTACAACAAAGAATAGGGAAAATATTTAGTCAAATTTTACTAATGCCCATTTATTATACAAATTTTAATATGCATATGAGTACAATCTGTTAAATAAGATGAGACCATTTGAATCGAATATTAGCAAAATGATCATATTTACACCACCATCATAACGTGTAATCCATGAAAAGGTGTTTGTACACAATACAGGTGGTATAAAACTGATTATTTCAACGTTTAAATCAGCCCCAGAAGTAATCTGCATGTGTGATACTCTCGAACACACACTGGGAGAAACTGAAAATAACACAAACATATTACAGTACTTTTTTGTCCAAGGCTATATGCGACTGCACAACAATGATAGTGATTCAAAAATATATATATTTTGGGGGGCCGAATCTAATTACATTATTGACGTCAATTACGGGCCAGAGAGAGAAAGAGAGAGAGAGAGAGGGGGGTGGCCCGCGGGTCAGCAGTTTGGGACCCCTGGTACTACGCATATATTAATAGACAATTATATTTTTGACAGATACTTTTGATACTTATCATTGTGTAAATAAATAAATAATATTTATAATCAACATTCTCTTTGTTTAACTGCCATCTTGGGTGCATTTTATTAAACTAATCACATCATTCATTCATTTTCCTTCAGCTTAGTCCCTTTATTCATCAGCGAAATGTTTTACACAGCGAATGCCCTTCCAGCTGCAACCCAGAACTAGGAAACATCAATACACACTAATTCACACACATATACTATGGCCAGTTTAGTTTATTCAATTCCCCTATAGCGCATGTCTTTGGACTGTGGGGAAAACCAGAGCACCCGGAGGAAACCCACACCAACTCGGGGAAAGCATGTTAACAGAAACAGGGGGTTTAAGTTAGGACTATTCTAATGGCCCATGCCGTTTTGGGGCCCCCTTTGAAATACTATTAGGCACCCCAAACCCAGCCCCCCCCTGCAAAATCCATCACCCCCACCCGCCTATCAAAACATCCCCAACTGCCCCTACCCTATTCTTTACTTCAGTGTACAACACCAATGTCATAGGGCCCATACCAGCCAGCAGCACCCCTGACTACCTGCTTTTCCTTTTCTTAAATAACAAATTGTCTTGTTTTTGGTCCAAATTTCCAAATATTATTTAATCAAGAAGTAGAATTTTCTAGACAAGTAAAATACAATTTTGTTTTCAGAGATATATCATGAAAATTAAGTGAGATTTTTATTAAGACAAGCTAAATAACCTGCCAGTAGCGGGAAAAAGCAAATTAAATAAACTTCTTGTAGTTTTTTAATAATATTATGTTGCTTGTTAAAAAAAAAAAAAAAAACTCACTTAATTTTGACATTTTTTTTCCAAAAACAAAACTCCATTCTTTCATTTGTCTAGAATATTGTTCTTAATTTAAATTTGATATTAATTGTAGTATTTGGACTAAAACAAGCCCAAAAACTCCAAGTAAGAAAAGCATTTTTTATTTTTTTTGCAGTGAATCCGTGGACATGACTGAAAGCCAACAAATAGGGAGAAAATATAATTATTTTACATATTGTCAGAAAAGTGTCTAATTCCTACAAATTAGGGTTAGATTTCATTCATACAAATACTGATCATTTTTAGCAGGTTAAGCAAATCGTACCAAAATTTATGAATAAGGTCGTACAAAATCCTACAAATGAGCCCAACAAAGGCTCATTCTGAAAATGTAGCCTTATATCACAAATGATGTAGCCAGAGAATGGTTCCAGAAAGCTGGATAGACAAAAGAAGCAGCCAAAAAAAAAAAAAAATAAACAAGTAAATAACAGGATGAGAATGTGGTTAAATCTGAAAACGTGGTAAAAATCAGGCGAGGGCTTTTCTTTTTCTGAATTGCTTTTTAAAACTGTCAGTTGGGTTTAGGGAAGTGCTTTTGAAAACACTATTGGTTGGGTTTAGAGAAGGAGAAGGGTGGGTCAGTCGATCGGTCAGTCAGTCATTCGACAGCAGCCTCTGGTGGATTTACCCGAGAACAGCAGGCACGAATGACACTCGAGAAAGATATCTGAGATCTTAAAAAGCGTACACAGCGGCCTCTATTGGATTTACAACACCAGAAACTGCTAAATGAAATGTACTTTGTACAAATGTAACAAATGACATATTTGGCACTCTTCAGAAATGTATAAAGCTGTATGTTTTCAGAATGAGCCGGGGTTGAATGAGCCACTAAATCTAAAGATTAAGTTGCTAAAAATATTATTGTAAACTTGTGAAACTGAATGGCCATTAATAAACATTTTAATAATGGTATAAAGCCTACCTATAATCTCTCAAGAAGATTGCATATTTATGCCTTCACGCTTTAATAATGCTCCCTACTTAGGCAGCACACTAGGTTTTGGAACGGAGCCGTAATATTCTATAGCGACAGTACATTCTGAAAACTTTTTTTTTTTTCTCCATTGGGCTCGACGTCCCGGAGTGATTCAGTGAGCACATGTAGTATGATCCATACTTTAAAGTGCATTGCCTTTATCCTGCTGACCAAAAAAAGCAGATTCTCTTCAGGGCTCTGTGATGAAGGTTTCCCAGCCGTTACAGTCAATGGCTGCAGGTTGTCATGAGTCAGAAGAGCTTCAGACCTTTCCATAATGACTGCTTTTGAATGTGGTGTAAATCCTCTATTATGATACGCTTTCATGCTTGGGCACATAGTCCCAACTGTCCCGTCGAAACTTCTCCTTCAATGTCCGTTTGAAGAATCCAAGCTAATGAGAACAAGAGAATTATTGTCAATAAGCAAATGTACATCTCCATTTTTCGATTTGTTATTGTAATTGTGTGCTCAAATTAACTAGGTCTGACAGACTATTCATTTGGTGATATATGCAAGAAGGCCTAATTTTAGGAAATAAAAACACTGATGACCGTTCGGTAACACTTTACTGGAAGGGGGTGTTTATAAGACTGTCATGAAACCTTAATATATGTTATGAATATGATGAGATTTTATGCATGTCATTAAAAGCCATTCGTTCATTTATGACATTTCAAATTCAAAGATGACATTGTCTGTTATGACATCTTTACATAAACAAATACACTCACCGGCCACTTTATTAGGTACACCTTACTAGTACCATAATGCAAATCTCCCGTTCCACCACATCCCAAAGGTGCTCTATTGGATTGAGTTTTGTTGACTGTGGAGGCCAATTGAGTACAGTGAATTCATTGTCACATTCAAGAAACCAGTCTGAGATGATTCGAGCTTTATGACATGTCGCGTTATCCTGCTAGAAGTAGCCATCAGAAGATGGGAACACTGTGGTCATAAGATGTGGACAGCAGATTGTCTTGACCATGTCTACATGCCTAAATGCATTGAGTTGCTGCCATGTGATTGGCTGATTTGCGTTAACAAGCAGTTGGACGGGTGTACCTAATAAAGTGGCCGGTGAGTGTACGTCACAACCTGTTTTTGTCTGTCATGACAACTTGTCATTACCAAGACCGCAAAACTTGTCATAAATCTGTCATAAACATGACTGTCATGAAGCAATTCTAATTTTCATAACAGCATAATTAATAATGTCATTATTCTCTATATTATTGAAACTCTTATAAAAGTATTTGAGAGAGTAATGACCATTTTAATGAAGAATACAGTTTGTTCTACTAAAGAAGCGATCAGAAAAATATTCATGATGCAATTATAATGGCTGCATGACAATCCTGTTAATGACAGATAAATGACAAGTTAAGTGTAACTTAAGTGTTACCAAGTGTTCAAGTAAAGTGTTACCGATTGGCCATAAAAATTCCCCTGGCTTTTTTTTTTTTTTTTTGCAGATATTACCTTTCATGGAGTGTATACAGTATACGGTTTGTGATTAACAAATCTTTTCAGAAAACCAAACTCAGAAAAGAGCTGATGCAGTAAAGTATATTATGAGAAAATGTCATTGTTTTTTGACCTTGGATGAATGATGAACAAAACCTTTAAATTGGCATAATAGGATCACTTTAAAGGGAAAGGTTTACCCCAAAAATAAAGATTTACTCTCTATTAAGTAACCTTTATGAGTTTTGTTCTTCTTTATAGAATATACGCTCCAACTTACTTATTTAAAAAAAGGCTGAAACAGCACAATTCTTGAGATTTTTAGGGGGACAACCTAACTGTTTTATGTTCGATCCACTTAATGGTTAATAGTTAACTTAATGGATTTGTGTTGGGACAACATGAATGAATTGTGTGGAATCCTGCATTTTCTAAAGTGTATTTAGAAGTAAGTTGAAAACCTGTAACCATTGACTTTCACAGTAGGAACAAAAAGTACTATGGAAGTCAATGGTTACAGGTTTTCAGCCTTCTTCAAAATATCGTCTTATGTGTCTAACAGAAGAAAAGAAACTTAAACAGGTTTGGAACAATTGAAGGAAGATTAAATTACTTGTTTTTTTATTTATTTTTGGGGTGAACTATCCCTTTAATTCATAATAGATAAGCAAACTTGAAGCATGGGTTAAGAATACATTTTTGAATTGAGCAAAGCGTCATGTGATACTGTACATACCTTCCATAAAGTAAGAACAAGCAGTCCAAAAATGATCAGTCCAACGATCAGACTAGATACTATAATAAATATGCGCACAACTGGCCCAGGATTATGGGTGTACAAAGCCTCCACCATCACCTGAACCAATGCAAAGTAAATATCAAGCATCATAAGATATTTTTGATATATTTTTATTATTATGATTATATATTTTTTTTATTCCTGGAATTAAAGTTTCAAAACTTACTCTAGCAGAAACGTCATCCTGTAGTAAGAAGGTGTTTGCATCCCTCACTGGTGAAATAAGGTCAATGGATCCATGAATCATCATGACAGCGTGTCTGCCCTAGAGGACATATGAGCGTAATAACATCATGCTTTTTCTTGTTGTTGTTGTTTTTTTTTAGCAGTAAGCATTTAAGGAAATCCATCTGTCAAACAAAGGCTTTTTTACTAATTTCCTGAATCAAGAACTCTGTGATGAACAATTTTAATCGGCCCATCCAAGCCTGCTAAAATTTTGCAATTTCACTTGATAGGCAGACTATTTTTGAAACATAAAATAAAAATAAAACTATAAAAAAATAAATGATTAATTAATATAAATGAAATATAAAATTTAATTAAAATAAAACTAAAATAAAAAAAATAAAAATATAAAGTTACCATAAAATTCAATAAAATATAAAAACTATAAAGTAAAATATAAAATAAAACTATAAAATAAAAATATAACTATGAAATAAAATAAAAATAAAAATTTTAAATAAAATAATGATATTAAATAAAAAATAAAACTATAAACTAAAATAAAACTATAAACTAAAATAAAAATAAACCATAAAATAAAATAAATGAAATGAAATAAAATATAAAATAAAAATAAATAAAACTATAATATAAAATAAAAAAGAAACCATAAAATAAAATAATAAAATAAAAAATAAAACTATACAATAAAATAAAAAATAGAAATTAAATAAAAATACAACTATAAAATAAAAAATAAATAACTATAAAATAAAATAATTCAATTTATAAAAAGTAAAACTATAAAATAAAAATATATTATAAAAAATAAAACTATAAAATAAAAATAAAATGATAACATAAAATAAAAAAATAATAAAAATTAAACCATAAAATAAAAAAAATAAAACTATAAAATAAAATAAAACTTAAAAATATAACATAAAATTACAAATAATATTAAAAACTATAACTATAAAATAAAAAATAAAACTATAAAAAACTATATAAATAAAAAACAAACAAAAAAATCTAATAAATTATATAAAAAAATAAAACCATTAAATTAAATAAAAAATAAAACTATAAAATAAAATATAAAATAAAAAAAATAATGACCAAATTTTGAAAAATACAGTACAGACACTAATGTTGTAAAATAATATTATATAATAAACTTAATATTTCGACTTTCATAAATATACCAGAATACATTTAAAATAACATTTACTGTCAGTTTTGAACAAGTTAATGTGCCTTGCTTAAGGTAAATATTCACATTATTTTCAGTGCATTTTAGGGCACACATTCTAGAGCAATTCGGCTGTATAACAGTATTTGTCTCTTTAAACCAGAGCGCAGGACTTCCTTCTATACAGTGACTGTACTTGTTGTTTTCACATTGTTTCTACACCCTTACAGGAATGCCAGCCTGGAGGGCAAGCCCAGTTCTTCCTCCATTGACCACTATTCCTTAACAATAGATCTGTATTAATGCAGTAAGAACATAAAAAGACCATATAAAATATACCTCATTAATCATTCATCCAAATCTCAAGAGGAAACGTAACTATTGTCAGAAAAGTGGCTAATTTGCATGAATTCATAGGATTTCATTTGTATTAAAATGTATGAAACCCCAACCCTAAAAACAAAGTCAGGAGGATGAGCAAATCATGCTAAAAAAGGAATCAAATGAGAACTTGCAAATGAACACTTAAACATGTACACACAGACATCACCTATTTGCTAAATAACTGCAGGTTAACTATGTTTATATATCATAACTTGTATTTTAATTGTAACTTGATCTTAATTTGATTATAATGCCATAAGGTGCACCTTTTGTAAAGCTGCTATGATTATATTTAAAAGTGCTATACAAACAAACTTAAAAAGAAATTAATGTGAATTAGCCACTAAATCAAAAACATATGAATTGCCATACATTGGCTCTCTATGGATAATTTTCTCCTCCAGGTCTCATATGAACTGAGTGATGCAATTTCTTCCAGTCGATTTAAGGCTGCTTTTACACTGCAGATCTTGATGATCAATCTTGATTTTGTGACTGTATACGATTTTTTTATGACCTGCTTCCATCCACTTTTAAAACTGACTCATATCCGATCTTCTGCATTTACACAGCACACGGCAAAGGCGCAATGACCAGGAAAAAAAAGATTAGGCGATTGGGGATTATTAAAGAGTGCTCTTTTCTCCATTCCTGTTTGAAATCTGTTCACAGCTTTTGACAAGCTGTTTTACTCGAGTTTATGACAGAAAGGTTCTCATTTGTCTGACTTGACGTCATTCGCTATGGCTTTTAATGACATGAGACTCGCATTAACCGGTGAAATCCGATCTACCTGCTTACACTGCAGACACGAGAATACAGATCTGATTAATTTTGGATAAATTTCCACATATGAATAAGGCCTGAATCTGATTTGAGTAAATCGGAATCCATGTGATTTGTTCCTGCTTACATGTACATGGGCCATATCCGATCTGTGCCACATGGGAGAAAAAAAATCGGAATTGAGTCACTGAACAGTGCAGTATAAATGCAGCCTTTGTGATCCTTGTCTGTGGCAAACACTTACCGGACTCATCTGGAGAACCCTGGGATTGAGCTCCACCTCCATGTTGATGGTCACCTCCTTTCCAGCCTCCAGATCCCCGAAGCGGCATTCCACAGTCCTACAGGTCTGATCTTCAGGACCACAGAACTAGAGAAAAGCAGAGAGTCAGAGCGTTTCACTCCAAACACTGCAGAACTCATCAGCATGTATGTTACTCTACCATTATGCGTTTGCTTTTTGGGGAGAAAAAGAACACAAGTTCCTGAATGACAGACGCTTCCGGAACATCACAGTCATCAATGATGTGAATAGTATTGTTCCTCTGGAAGCAATGGCCAAGAGTTGACTGCAAGACAAAATAAATAATAAATAAACATTTTAAAATGTGACTTTCAAAGGCATAATTCATTTACTCAGCACACACTGCTTCTTCAGTTTTCTTTCTATTCGAGGATGTTGGAAAAACTGCTAATGACTTCCATTGTATTTTTATTCCAACTACGGATGTGAATAGCTGCTTTTTCACACATTAATCGGAATATCTATGTTTTGTGTTCAATGGAAGAAAGAACGCATAAACAATTAGAACCACTTGAGTGTGAGTAAGTGGACACTTTCATTTTTGGGTGAACTGTCCCACGTAAGTAATGGGAAACAACATACATGGGTCAAATATGTAGCCGGATTTACCCACTTGTGCATTGGGCTGTTCCTATTTTTCGGACCATTCTCTGTAAAGCCTAGAGATGGTTGTGCGTGAAAATCCTAGTAGATCAGCAGTTTCTGAAATGCGTAGACTAGGCCATCTGGCACCAACAACCATGCCACATTTAAAGTCACTTAAATTACCGATCTTCCCCATATTGATGCCCGGTTTAAACTACAGCAGATCGTCTTGACCAGGGGTGGGCAAACTCGGTCCTGGAGGGCCAGTGTCCTGCACAGTTTAGCTCCAACTCTAATCAAACACACCTGATTGTAGATTTCTAGTGATCTTGAAGACACTGATCAGCTTGTTCAGGTGTGTTTGATTAGTGTTGAAGCTAAACTGTGCAGGTCACCAGCCCTCCAGGACCGAGTTTGCCCATCCCTGGTCTTGACCATGTCTACATGCCTAAATGCATTGAGTTTCTGCCATGTGATTGGCCGATTAGAAATTTGCGTTAACGAGCAGTTGGACAGGTGTACCTAATAAAGTGGCCGGTGGGTGTATATTCTAATACTACTGTATATATTGATATAAACTTCAAAAGAGCAGCATTTCTTTAACACATAAATCTTTTGCAATTATTTAGTTTTCATAGTCATTTTTGATTAATGTAATGCATCTTTGCTCAATGAAAGTACTCATTTTTCTTTCAAACAGTAGCGTGTGTGTGTGTATTCACCTGTATATCTGTAATCCTGATTAACTGGTGTTTGTACAGCACCAGCATCAGAGGCAAGCTGATCTTCACTCTCGCATCACGAGCTTTACTAGGACCAATATTCATCACCTGCAAGTTCACAGAGATTTGAACCAAACAAATCATGTTAAACGATTCATTAGCGCTTAATGACACTGTTGTCTGTCTGATGAGAGCACTTAAATACCTTGTACGTATAATTGAACTTCTCGGGATAGCAGTCGACCGGCACAGACTCCTCTTCTCCAATGATAAATAAATTCGGAGAGACAAATCTGCAGATGAAGGGAACCTGTTATTCTTCTGACGTCCATTTAGATGCATGGTTTCCTCGATTCATAAGCAAGACAGAAAACTCACCCGTGAACATTCATATCAACTGCGTATCTCAAAGGCAATGTAAGAGCAGCCACGTTGTCATGCTGAAGATCTGCGTTCTCAAAGTTCTCACTGAAAAAAAAACACACAATGGATTAGTTTATGCTCACTACTGATGCAATTTACATCAGCTTCAAATTAGTGTCAGGATGGGTAGAGAACATCATGTGCTTTTTATAAGCTTGTATTAAACATATCATGTATGTTGGACTTTTATTTTGGAAACGAAAAAAGCAGGGAGTGTAAAAAGGAGCTGTTTTGTGACTTCACAGCTTGTCAGAACCAGTGGAAAGAGTATCCAAAATCTATACTCAAGTAACAGTGCAAGTACTCGCAGAATATTTTTACTCAAGTAAAAGTAACAATCTTAAAAGTTACTAGAGTAAGAGTAAAAAAAAGTATCTGATGAAAAAATTACTCAAGTACCTGTAAATATTTACTTTTCATTCTCTCTCTCTCTCTCTCTCTCTCTCTCTCTCTCTCTCTCTATATATATATATATATATATATATATATCAATGTTTTCTTTATTGGTATTGATTGTTTTGAAATTTAAATGTCATTAACATGCCTGTGTTTTAATTTCTGTAATAAATATGGCTGTCAAGCCAGGATCTTGATGGTTTATTGTGGGTATGTTGTTCACATGAAGAAATCTGTGTTACAAGTTAAAAAAATTCTATTAAACAATAATATTTTGAATTTAAATTTTTTTTTTTTTGCGTTTACATTAATTTTACATTTAAATAGGCTTTTAATAGAAATTACATGTTTCTGTATTTTAGATGCGATTAATCACGATTAATTTTTTTAAAAAGGTGCGATTAATTAGTTAATTTTTTTAAATCAAATAACAGCACTAATATATATATATATATATATATATATATATATATATATATATATATATATATATATATATATATATATATATATATATACACACATGCACACAGTATCACACACACCTTTTAAACTTGACAAAAACTCTCAACAACCTTTACTGGCTGCTGTGTCTTTAATATGGTGTAAAGATTATTATGCATTATTGAAACATTGAAGACGCAGCAAAGAAAAATCACTTATAATTTAAAACTTTATTATTTTATGCAACAGCCTTACAATTAAAAGGGAAACATAATTGCGATCATAAGCAAAAAGACTATAGCTATATATATATATATAAACTATACCAGCTACATGATTTCTGTCCCTTATTTATTTATTTGTTTGGCGCATATACTCGATCGGAAAACTATTGTAATAATGGCATGCCATCTTCATCAGACTTGGGCAAAGTCCGCCTCTCCTTTCATTCCGCCCTGAAGCCCCAGCTGGCCCTCTTTGGCCCAAGGTATTCGGCAGGCCGAAAAAGGCCAGCCGCTGGCCCCGAGAAAGCCCCGCTTTGGCCCGATCAGGCCCCGGAAGTGACAGTGGAAACACAACTGGCCTTAGCTCGCCAAGGCTTTCGCTTTAGGCCTTTCTTTAGTAGAAACGTGGCTATTGACTTGCCTAATTATCCTAACTTGGCTTATTAACCTAGCTAAGCCTTTAAATGTCACTTTAAGCTCAATACTAGTATGTTGAAAAATATATAGTCAAATATTATGTGCTGTCATCATGGCAAAGACAAAAGAAATCAGTTATTAGAAATGAGTTATGTTTAGAAATGTGTTGGAGGAAAAATTTTAAGTATGCATGTAAAAGATGTTTGCGTCTTAATGACTTTAATTATTATAATACAACCCTAATATACCCTAAGATTTCATTATAGGACCTAATTGCACTGCCAATGTGTGTAGACATCCATTCCTGTGTTTTTCTTGTTTCTAACAGTAACTCTGCATGCACACAGACCTTTGAGTGCACTGTTTTAATGCCTGTTTGTCCTTTTGCGCTCCAACGATCAATTTACGGCCTTGAGCGGTAGCAAGATGTTCTCCACAAATGTTTACATTGGGCTCAGATGCGTTTGTGTAAACTCTCCATTGTAATGAATTCCTCTGGATCTCTTACCTCGTAGCGTTAATGTTAACAGTAAGGTCTCCCGCACTGCTGTTCTGCATCACATCGAGTAAAAAGGTGATGTTGAGCTGGAAAAAAAGAGATGTTTGTGAGAATAGACAACAAATAAATTAATTTATCTTCTAGTGCTATAGAGATTCACCTTTGAGAAAGGAGGCATGTATAAATTCCCAACACTGCAGTCCAGTCCAATTGCCAGTTTATTCTCTTCTACAATTTCACAGCTGACGAGTTTGTCCTCCTGAAATCATATCGTATTATTCAAGCAAATGTGAAGGCATCTGGTGGTGTAGAAGAAATTAAGAACTGCAGTGGCAAAATGAAATTACCTCCAGCACTTTGATGAAATGCAGATTGCTGGGGAATCTTAAGTGAAGTTTGGGGAGAAAAGCATCATCTCCAGTGTTGAGCAGTGTGGTGTTTAACATGATGCTTTTGCCATTACCTAGAGCAAAATATGGCATTTTATTGTAGGACCTGTTGGGAAAACAGATTTAAAAATAGATAAGTTAGGTTGGATTTCATTACAAATTTACTTACAATCCCTAAAATTCAGTGCAGGATGGGTGAAAAAGAAGAATCAGAAAATAACTAATTTTTAAAATGCTAATAAAAAAAAATGGGATTTCCTTGTCTAAAAAAATAAATAAATAAAAATACATAAAATAAAAAACAACAAAATAAATAAAATAACAAAAACTAAACAAAACAAATAAAAATAAAAACAAAACAAATAACAACAAAGCAAAAAATAAAAATTAAATACAAAAACAAAATAAAATACAAATAAATAAATGAAATTTAAATAACTAAAATAAAAAATAATAAAAATAAAATAAATAAATAAATAAATGAAATAAAATAATAAAAATAAAATAAATAAATTAAATTAAATATAAAAAGAAAAATGAAAATGAAATAAATAAATAAAAAACAAAAAGACAAAAATAAAAAAATAAATAACAAAAACTAAACTAAACAAGTAAAAAAAACAACAAAATAAAAATAAATAAAAGAAAAAATGAATAAAAGAAAAAGAATCATAAAATCAAAATAAATAAATAAATAAAAAAGTAAAATTAATAAAATAAAACAAAAAATTAAAGTAAAAAACTAAAAAATAAATAAATTAAATAAATAAAACTAAATATTATTAGTAAAAATAATAAAAATTAAATAAGTAAAATAAATAAAATGCATAAAATATAATAAAAATAAATAAAAATGAATAAAAGAAAAAAAAATAACATAACATAAATAAAATAAAAATAATAATAAAGTAAATAAATTAATAAAATATAATATAATAATAAAAATAAAATACATAAATAAATAAAATACAATACTAAAAATAAAACACATAAAATAAAAACCCAAATAACAAAATAAATACATAAAATAAAATAATAAACGTAAAAATAATAAGTAAAATTAAAAAATAATTTATAATTGGCAATCATTTCCGTTTTTGCATTGATGATAACAAAATTATAACTATTGCTATAACTGCACTAGATAGATTTAAAATGATTTAGATGATTTTATCTCCAGGTTGTGTGAACATACACTATTTTTCACAAGATCAATTTATTAATCAAAGGTGCCTATATAAAACTGAAAATTAAACTGTTCATAATGTGTTTGAAGGACAAAAAAAATCATAATCCATATCAGTACATTTTATTTAATATAATTAATATATTGCAGTAACTTTGCAACTTCAATTTAGTTTAATGTAAAATATGAAACAAAAGGTACTATTTTAAAGACTTTAAATAAAGCAATTTCCTAAATGTTTAATTTTGTGGTCATTAAAACTGTTTATAGTTTATTGCAGAATGTTTGCAAGACTAATTTGTTTAAAACTGAAAGAAAAAAAAGGTGTGTTTTCCAGTTTTCCCTGCATGTGTTTGCATAGCTTGTGAACTGAGGGCTCAAGCCTGATGTTTCTCATCTAAAGGCACCAGGTGCATCTGGGAGAGTGACAACACACACACACCCATACGCACACACAGCTTATGAATAATCAGATTATGTATTATCACCAATGGGTGAGGGGGGCCCATAAATTAGTTTGCATACGGCTCCAAACATGATCCAAAATGCTAATGTGCACACTCACGCTTGCGCCTCAATTGGGTGAGTCCAAGAAATGTGATGCATAAAATGCCTCGATATAAAGCTTTGGCTACTGTGCTCGCTGCTTTAATGAGTGTATTCATGAGGAGAACAGATAATCTGGAAAGTCCTCCTGTTAGTCACGAACAACACCAGCACAAGTGAAGATTTACTGAGGCAGTAGTTGTTCACAACGCACTTGAAAAGAAAAACAAGTCAAGAACCGAGAAGTATTGAGCTGTTGCTAAGCTTAAGCTGTTGATCAACTATATATATGTAATGTACGAAATCATGCGTCACTGTCAAAAAATAATAGCACTCTTAAAGAAATAAATATATAGCTGGTAAAAATCCTAATCAGATTGTGTGTCAAAATCAAATTATTAATATAGGAAATTCTTCTTTTCTTTGAAAAAATTCAACCAATTTGAAGGCGTTTTTTTTATAATACAAACATTAAACATACATAAAATTGCAAACTTATTGCTGAATAGTCTTAAAGCGATAGTTCACTCCAAAAAATAAATCATTTTGTCCTCATTTACTCTCCCTGTACTTGTTAGAAACCTTATTGAGCTTCTTTCTTCTGTTGAAAACAAAGGAAACCTTTCATAGGATTTTATGTGTAGTAACAAAAAATAAATAAATAAAAAATAAAAAATTCTTCCTAAATGAATCAGATGTTTTGAAAAATAAATAAATAAATACATAATGAATAAGAGAAACACATCGCCACCTTCTGGTGCTATATGACGAAACCAGCCATTCATTTATTGTTTTTTTTTACATAAAATAAAATAAAGCCTAAAAAAAATAAACATAATTAAAAAATAACAAATAAAATAAAAAAAATTAATTAAAATAAATAAAATTAATTTAAGAAATAATAAAATAAATAAATGAATAAAATATAATGTAATAATTAATTTAATTATTTTTAATTATCAATATTGAAGAAATTCCCCCAAATATTGAAATTTAATTTTGTATGTGCATTTTGGAATATTGCATTAAAAAATGCTTGATGGAAACGCAAAGATGTGCATTTAAAAATATTATGTGCACAACTATGATATTTTTTATGTGATAAAAAAAATTACAACAGAAATACATTTACAGAATAACTTCAAGTATGTGCAACAAAATAGAAATGTGTTTTTGTAATACAAGATTATGTGATGACAAAAATAGATGCTACAGACAGCATTAATGGACAAACCGGAAGAACGACCACAGTGGACAATATCTGATATGTTGGTTATTATACATTCATTCATTCATCTTCCTTCAGCTTAGTCCCTTTATTTATCAGGGGTCGCCACAGCGGAATGAACCGCCAACTTATCCAGCATATGTTTTACACAGTGGATGCTTCCAGCTGCAACCCAGTACTGGGAAACACCCATACACACTCGTTTAAACACTACAGCCAATTTAGTTTATTCAATTCACCTATAGCACAAGTCTTTGGACAGTGGGGGAAACTGGAGCACCTGGTGGAAACCCACACCAACACGGGAAGAACATGTAAACTCCACACAGAAATGCCAACTGACCCAGACAGGACAGCCTCCTTCAAGCTAAAATAAAACAAAAAACAACAAAATAAAATGAAAAATAAATTAAATAAACATAAAATAAACAAATAAAATAAATTAAAATAAAATGCAATAAATAATTTATAACAGCAGAAAAAAAGGCCCACGGTGGCTTCTCATTAAGCAGCAAATTCCATGTTTTCTTTTTTATATTTGGTACTAATTATCAGGAAGTGATGATTTTGAAATGTCATTGTACTAGTAAATCTGTTATGGAATATTTCAGTCTCATAAGTTTAATTGACATTTTTGAATGGAAACATCTATTTAACTCAATGTAATAATTTTTTTTGTTCCTACTATGGATGTCAGTGGCTGCTTTTTGCCCCCCAAAAGTTCTTCAGAATATCTTACTTTGTGCTCAACAGAAGAAAGAAAATCATAAAAGTTTAAAAATATTGAGGAAATTTTCATTTTTAGTGACCTATCCCTTCCAAGGTACAACCCCCAGCCTTGTTTACTGAAATATCAATAACAATCGGTAACACTTTGCAATAAGGTTCATTAGTTAATGCATTTACTAACGTGAACTAATCATGAACAACACTTTTACAGCATTTATTCATCATAATCGAACATTTACTAATGCATTATTAACATTCAAGTCCATGCTTGTTAACATTAGTTAATGCACCATGAGTTAACATGAACTAACAATGAACAACTGTATTTTCATTAACTAACGTTAACTAACATGAACAAATACAGAAGTAAATGTATTGTTCATTGTTTGTTTATCTTAGTAAATGCATTAATTAACATTAACTAATGAACCTTATTGTAAAGTGTGACCTAACAAGCAAGTGAAGTTATCATTAAATCTACAAATATCTGCCAAATGGGGTTCAGAAATGTAAAATATTCCTTCTCTATTTTTCTGATGACACTGTTTTAATGTTTTATACATAAACTTACAACAAACGTGATACTGACTAAAATTGATCTCTGAACATTTTGGGAAATGTCTACAGTAATAATAATTTAAAAACGACCTGTCGTGAATAAATATAACATTAGAAGCACCAGTAGGTTATGACTGTCTTATTCATTGAAATGAACGCAAACAATTCATTGGTGCTGATCTCATTGTTGGCAATGTGATGACATGCAGCGAAAATATAGACTTTGGGTGTCCCGGAATCTCAGTTTGTGGACTTTTCCCAATCCTAGCTATTGTCTAATCAAAACAAAGGCAAAAATCTTGCAAAAACAAATCTTAAAAAATAAATAAATAAAAATGAAGATTCATTAAGGCAAAAACAAGTGCATTTTTAATAAAACTGCACAAAATGTATATGGAAAATCCTGTGGATATAACCCAGTTAGCATAAGTCAGTTAAATAACTTACTGTGGTAAAACCAAACGAGCAGAAACCTGTAGGTTGGTTGAGCAGTTTTCCCAGGAGCAGTATCTAGCAAAGATGGTCTACAAAAAAAAGGACATTTTTCAAATCACAACATTGTGATCATAACTGAAGATTTAGTTCTACAAAACAACTAAACAGGGATGGAGAAAAATGCTGACCTTGTTTTTGATGACATTGTCCAGTTCATCCTTCTGCTGTAAAATGGGTTTAAGGGCAGGCAAATCACCCAAGTCTCTCTGCACCACACGATGCTCTCCAAGTTCATATTTGACCTCAAAATGAATGGGTGTGAAGATATCACGAACATCTTTCTGCATATAAAAGAAACAAACATAACCCATTGGATCATTGACTCATTAAAAACAGATTCATTCAGTGAGCAAGTTTACATGGACACCAATAATCTGATTTTATTACGATTAAGACAATACTCTGATTAAGAGTCTACCATATAAACAGTGATTTTTTTAATTACCTTAGACCTTAGGCAGACTAAAGTCACAATCGATCATATTAAGCCATGTGGAGTATTCCTATTTTAGTCACATTATTGAAATGCGGTACAGACATGTAAACACCTTAAGACTGGTTTATACTTCAGCATCAAGTGACCGGCGTAACCCATAGCGCATGCAACACGCGTAGCTGTTCATTTATACTTCTGCGCGCTGTCTCTGTTGGTCTGCATTACCATTTCCGAAACGCTAAATGGCAGTGAGGCGTTTATGTTCCTTTTTGTCGAGTTTCTTCACTGGTGTTTTGTTTTTTCTGAACGCTTCCTGAATGTACAAGTGGCTCAAACTCGCTGATTTTGCGGACGTGCAACAACCTTAACTATGAGGTAAACACAAAACAAAACAAAACTTTTCATTCGGAGCTCCTTCCCGGGACTCCACACTTGTAAACAATCACTCCATGGGCTTGCGCCGCTTGTGCGGCTCTCTGTCCTGCCGAGACTTGTCAGCGCTACCAAGCCAACCAATCACAGAGCTTGCGCTACGCGTCGTTGCGAAGTGTAGTTACATTTTTTGAGAGGTGCACGTCAGTGATGCCGACTGCCACGGCGTAGGGCTGTGTGTAAACTAGTAGGCTGCGCCGTTCTTCTTCCATTCGGCATGTGGTATCAAACTCCATTAAAACAACACTCTTCCACCAGTCCTTACGTCTTACTCTCATCCAATACCTCAGTTTGACACGGGGGCATGGATGAAATGTTTTTAAATAAAAAGTGAAAGTGCCAAACTGCAGTTAAAGTTGACAAATTAAAAATAAAACACCCGAAATTTCACAAAACTGAAAAAACTGAACAAAAAAAAGGAAATGTGGATAGCGCGGTGACAATGTTGTTAATCAAATTATGTGCTCTAACATGTAAAACGGAATCATGAAGGAAACATTAAAAAAGCAACTCATGTAAACACTTTAATCATATTATTGTCTTACTTAGATTAAGGCAAATAATTAGATCATTGATGTCCATCTAAATTATGACACTAAACTATTTTTATGTGTAATACAGAAATTTTTTTTAGTTCAACTCATCAAGTTTTAACTTTGTTAAACGGCTGTATGAAGTCAATATCACAATCATGATATTGTTCACATATTAATATTAAATTAAACAAAATCCCACAAAAATATTATGGCCTATAATAACTGAAATCATATAGTCATTCTAACAGGATTCATGCTTGAATGTAGAAAAAAAAGGTTTGAGACTGAAAAAGCAAAGTAAGTAACATGCTTGATCAAGTCATTGTACACAAAAAAAATATCTGTAATAATATTTCACAAAATTTTTCATCAAATAAATGCAGATGGGTAAAAATGCAGTTGAAGTCAGAGTTCTTAGCCCTGAAGTGCATGTAGTAATAACTGAAACTGTATTGTTTGTTTGTGCGTGTGTGTGAATATATATATATGTGTATATATATATATATATATATATATATATATATATATATATATATATATATATATATATATATATATATATATATACATAAATAACAATAATGGGTTTTATTTCTGTATTAGTGATCACGATCACAAAGAAATCGTTCTTTTTAATCAGATCTTCTAAGTAAACCGGTTGAACTAATTCACCAAATCGAACTGAATCATTTGCAATGATTCGCGTTTCCAGTAAGCACTTAAACACAAATAACTTACATTTTACATGCCTCATACTCCTCTGACTTAAAATAAACCAATATATACTGAGTTATTCAGTCATTAGAACAGTACACCGAGATCAGATTTGAGAAGCGGTGACCTGATAATACTGTGCATGTGTGATTCGGTGAACTGAACACAAACATAAACTGGGCAACTGCAGTGTGGGTAAATCAAGGGCTTAAATGAGAGAATCTGGCAAAGTTTTTATTATAACAGAAAGTCATAATGGACTTGTAGGTTGTTTACTTGAATTTAAGGATGGGTAGATGGTAATGTTCTTGTGTCAAAAAATGTAGACTATCTTTGGTTGAGTTTTTAATATACAATATTTATTTTGATAATTTTGAATTTGAATTTAATTGAATCTAAAAAATATCCTAATTTACAAAAAAAAAATACTGAAACTAATAAAAACTAAACTAAAACTAAGCAATTTTAAAATATAAAAACTAACAAAATTAGTAAATCTCCCTTTAAAACTAATTAAAACTATTTAAATTTAAAAACAAAAAGTCAAAACAAAAAAATAACTAATGAAAGATCCAAAACTATTATAACCATCTACTCTTTCTATTTCCCAATCTTAATTTTCCTCCCCTCTGCTCAGATAATGAATGCAGGTAAGGCTTGCTCTGTCAGCTGTGATGGTGGTCTCTAATTGGGCTTACAATGGTTGGGAGTTGTCCTGTGGGTTCTCTCGGGCCTGTATTTCGCTTCAGGGGAGAAGTGTGACCGGGGTTTCGGAACGCTCTTCAATGGCCAGTGTAAATGAGCTGGACCACAGCCACATTAGCCGTCTCAGAGAGACGCTCGTTTCAGCTGAAAAGGCTAAACTCAAAGTCATCGCTGTGAACTTTTGTCCTTTGCTCAGGATGTGGTTTCTGAAATCAGTCATACATGCACATGTCTCATGCATCTACTGCTGTGTCGGACCTCATGGGAACAAGCAGACACAAAATTAACTCTTGTCAAGTGCCAAAAGCAGTAAAATCTAGAGTAAAAGTAGAGTTGACTTTATTCATTGCAACCAGTGTTGTGCTAGTTACTGAAAAATAGTAGCTAGTTACAACTAGTTACTTCATTCAAAAAGTAACTCAATTACTTTATTGATTACTTTTAGTAAATCATGATCAGTAAAGGTTTTAATAAATCATGATCAGTAAAGGTTACTTCTAATGTATTTAGACAATTCATATTTTAAAGAACACTGAAATTATATCATCAGCAAATTGTGGTTTACCCAGGAAGCAATTATGTAGTTTACACAAACATGTCTAAGACAGGGTGTTTTGTTCACACCTTCGCTTAGCTATGAGTACATTTAGCTCAAAACAAGAACTGAAAGCACTACGCCTTCCTTCCACAAAATGAGAACAGATTAGTGATAAAAATGTTTAGACAAGGGAAATTAAGGGTTACTTGCACAACTGCACAAAGCTGGCCTCCATTACACTCAACCTTCTAATCTTCACTCCCTCTCGGCACCAAATGTACAATCTCCGGCTCTGGCGCATGCATGCATATATAAATATAAATATAATATAATACTATATAATATAAATATATATATATAGTTGAAGTCAGAAATATTAGCCCCTTTTTGTTTTTTTTTGTTTTTTTTTTATATTTCCCAAATGATGTTTAACAGAGCAAGGAAATTTTCACAGTATGTCTGATAATATTTTTTTCTTCTGGAGGAAGTCTTATTTATTTTATTTTGGCTACAATAAAAGCAGTTTTAAATTTTTAAAAAAACAATTTTGGGCCTAATTTTTAGCCCCTTTAAGCAAATTTTTTTTTCGATAGTCTACAGAACAAACCATCGTTATACAACAACTTGCCTAATTACCCTAACCTGCCTAGTTCACCTTATTTATATATATATATATATATATATATATATATATATATATATATATATATATATATATATATATATATATATATATTCAAACCAGTGCTTGTTGATTGGTTATTAAGTTGTAAATCATCCAAGTTATACATTACAAATTCATTAATGTTGACCCTTCCAACATCCAATGACAAGGGAATTTCTTTTGGGGTCTTTCAAGGTGATAACAAAAATATATGGTAGGTAAGCTCAGACATGGCACTTACTCATACTCCTCCGTCGACTTCCTAAAGGTGTCCACCACAACTGCTTTGTCTTCCAGTTGTTACTCTTAGTCCCCATTAATTAAGCTCTACAAATACCTCAGATGTAGTAGCCTCGAAGCAGTGAACAAGAGAATAAGATTTACTTGCGCAGTTCTGACCTCACTCCCATCTGGGTCACAGTACCAATGTAATCTCTCTGGTTTTACTGACCCATCCTGAGAGGATTTGAATAGATGATTGGGGAATTATGTTTAAAGTTCTATCTAGCTGTCCTTCTGAACACTGACCAATCCAAACCCACCCACTCCTCGCCCCCCCACCCATCTGCTTTGTCTTCCAGTTGTTACTCTTATTGCCCATTAATTAATTAATAAAATATCTCAGATAAACCAGCTTCTAACCAGTGATCAAGGGAATGAGATTTACTTGATTTCTAATTAGCTGCCCTCTGGTACACCAAAACTTCAGTCCCACATGGGTCACGGCACCAATATAAACCATCAAGTACTACTTATCTTGGCTTAAGCACTTTTTTCAAAAGGCATTTAGGGGATTGAAATTTAGTTCCACAATTCTTACTAGATACCCTATGTTACACTACATCCGGGTCAAAGCACCAATGTAAACCCTTAGAATTGACCTCAATTCATTCTGAAACTGATTCAAACCAACATTAAAACTATTATGTGATTGGTCATGGTATTGGCATATGATCCAAGTTTGTCATTACGCTCTCCTAACACCAGTCTTTCAAGCTCAGATATGGCACTTACACATTTTGTCACGGCACTAATGTAAATCCTCCGGTTCTACTCAACTCAGCTCGAAGCACTTTTCAAAAGGCATTTAGGGGACCACAACTCTTACAAGATACACTCTGTTACACTCTAACTGGGTAAAAGCACCAATGTAAATATGATTGATTATGGTATTGGTACATGATCTAAGTTTGTCATCACGGTCTCTTACCCTTTAGTCTTTCAAGGACCTTCAAGGGAAGAGCAGATATATATATTGTAGGTGAGCTCAGACATGGCACTTAGACAGACTCCACAATGCACAACATGGGCCAACAAGCTCCGCCACCTTTCCAAAACACAGCACTACATTTGCAAACTAGCATTAATGATGTAATTAATCCAAGGTTGATCCAATATGGCGGCGCGTCCAGACACAGCAGCTTCGCGTGGGCCACAAAATAATGCTTTTTCACCACAAATTCACAAGGAAATCAACAAGGTACACATCTACGATCATTAAAACCTTTTGAAAATCGGCCGCGCTTACATACACAAACTCTCACCAGCGATGGCTGAAAAGCTACGAGGCCTTTGTTTACTGCTGGAGCCAAACTTCAAGACCACAGTCTCTCCATCAGATACTACTCGAACAAGGCAACGTTGAAGTTGGTGTGAAAGAGCACGCAAGCACTGTAAGTGCAGAGGCATACAAGCCAGGCCAAAGGCTGATTTATACTTCTGCGTCAAGCGCATACATATGCTACGGTGTGGCCTACGATGAGTGTGGGCGGGACTAAGAGCCGTGCGCGCCCAATGGAGTGATTGATTGCAAGTGTGGAGTCCCGTGAAGGAGCTCCAGATGGAAAGTTTTGTTTTCTGTTTACCTCATGGTTAAAGTTGTTGCACGTCCACTGGTTCCTGCCTCAAAATGAGCAAGTTTAAACCACTTGTACATTAAGGAAGCGTTCGAAAAAAACAAAACACCAGCAAAGAAACTTGAAACAGAGGAACATAAACACCTACTGCTAGCTAGCATTTCAGAAGTATATTTCAAAGCAACAGAAACGGCACGCAGAAGTATGAATACACACCTACGCGCGTTGCATGCACCATGGGTCACGCTGATCACTTGACGCAGAAGTATAAACCAGGCTTAAGGGCTAACCCCACGAGACCTGCCCCTCCAACACTCATGCTCTCAAATGTACACTCACAGGAAAACAAACAACTCAACAGATCTACACAGCATGAGGCACAGATACAACATTGTCTGGTAAGACCTAAGGGGGAGGCTTACGTGTTTACATAAACACTTACTTGGATAGTTATGGTTTTGGTAAATGATCTAAGTTTGTCATTACGCTCTCCTTACCCTTCATCCTTTCAAGGACTGTCGAGGGAATAGCAGATATATATTGTAGGTGAACTCAGACATGGCACTTACACAGACTCCACAAAACACAACATGGGCCAACAAGCTCCTCCGTTACCTTCCTAAAACAAAGCGCAAGGTGTCCGCCACATCTGCTTTGTCTTCCATTTGTTACTCTTATTGCCCATTAATTAAGCTCTAAAAATACCTCAAATGTAGCAGCCTCCCCGTTTGACAGATAATCACACTTGTTTATGGCCATCGACTCCATCGGCGGCCATTAATAACGGCGCAGCCATACACAGGCCTCCATTAATTACTGTGTAAAACATGAGCTGGATCAGATGGCCCTGATTACAGGAGGAGACAGAGGGAGAGACGTCCAGAGGGGCCCACCAAACACCTGGAACATTCACTCATACTCACGGAGCCGTCTATCTGCACTTTATCAACCATCTAGGTCTCGTTCTGTCTGTATCATTCGTCCTCCCCCATGCCGTCCCGCCTGGCTCTTCCTCTTGTTCGCCAGCAGCGACAACCTGCTATCGACTCCAACAAACTATCTGTAAGAGGCTCTTTATCATCCTGGCCTCCCGCGTGGAGTCATGCTGTAAACCTAGAGAGAGTCACACCACCTGGGCTCTCAGATGCTGATTAACTTGAGCATGAAGAGCGGAGTGACGTGGGCGAATCACAGCTGTGAAGTCCACCAGTTTCAGACTGAGTCAGCACTTTTGTATTTAGACAAAGTTTATAATGCACAATGTGGAAGATCAAAGAAGATGTCAGAACATCTGGCTTTTCATTCATATGCTGAACTGTTGGGGGAGATTTCCTAAAAAGTGATTTTCTATACATGACCAAACCCCAGAAAAAAAAGTATTTCCGTTTTTATGTAAAAAAAATAAAATAAAAAATTTAAAACAACTACAACAAAATCAATGGTTTAAGCTTGTTTTAACAACAGTAGTAGCCCTAAATAAATAAATATGTTGCAAATGGCATGTTTCAGAATTTTTGTAACCTGGCAGGCAATTTTCTGTCAGCTTTTATTATTACACTTTTTATTACTTTGTCTTTATTTTTTTATTTTTTTTATTATACTGCAGTGATGACGTTGTTATAGACAACAACTGGCTTTAAAATTACAACCAGTATAATTAATAAAAACACATAGTAAAATTTTATACTACTTAAAAATATTAGTATAAAAATTGTATTTTCATTAACAAAAACTATTTTATACTATTATATAGTAATACTGTCAAAACTAATTTTCTTAGATATTTTATATAAATATCTATATATTTTTTAAATACATTACTAAAAACTTAAAGGTATATAGTCTTAGTTTTGCTTTACTGTAATGACCCTCACCAAAAAATCCTGACAAAACAATTAAAAGGTAGATTTAAGTTAAACTTCAACTAAATAAAAATGATAATAAATAAATATGGGAAATTATTCTATTTAAATCTAAAAAAAGTAATTAAAATGTTTTTTTAATAATATTTCATAGTTAATCTATTCATAATATATTATTTTAAATTCATGATTTCAGATTTAATTAACTACTGTTTGTTATCCAAGAAGTGCATTATAGAGAAACGCTGCCTGAAAATCAATAATTTATTCTTAGGAGTTAAACAATGATGTGACATAAATGTCTATTAAAAGCAGCATTCTCTTCAATACAGGTAATAAACATGAACGGAGTATCTCACCTTCATGAAGGCCTGGTGAAACACGCAGGTGAGCTGCTCATGCTTGGCCTTTACTCTGCCTGCTGTTACGTTAGATGTTCCGTTTCCACTGAAATAAAATCGAGAAGGGAAGCCTTCTTTGTGGTGAACATCAGCTGTAAGGTTGTACTTCAGCTCTGCAAAGAAAGAATACAATATTACAATTAGACAACATTAACAATTCAATTTAACAATTCAATTCCTTTAGAACATAATATCACACACTCCACTCTCAGCTTATTTGTTTATCAGGGGTCAATAGTGGTTTCATTTATAAACCAAATTACTAATTTAAAAGTACATTGAGATTTTGGAGCACAATATACTGCCTTATTTTTCAGCGACACCCATGCATATTTCAACAAGAGAATGCAAAACCACATTCTGCACACATTACAAAGTCCTGGCAGAGGAGGAAGAGGATACAGGTACTTGACTGGCCTGCCTGCAGTCCCGACCATTTTGAACCGCAAAATGCGACCCAATTCTTTTGCCCAAATTAAGACTTGTTTGTAAGAAAAATGGGACAAAATTACACCTGAAACTCTTCATCACTTGGTTTCTTCAGTCCCTTAGTGTCTTTTTAGTGTTGTGAAAAAAATGGCAACATTAAAAAGTTGTGAATGCTTTACTGCTCCAACTTATTTTGAAATGTGTTGCAAGAACCAAAATTGAAATATGTGCGTTTATGTTGGTGGAAAAAAAAACACAAGCAATAAAAAATGATAATGAACACATTAAATAATGTTTGTTGAACTGTCTGCAATGAAATACAAGTCAAAGTAAGTGTAGAAATCAGTTCTTTCTTTCTTTTTAATTTGCGTTTTCCACACTGGTCTCAACTTTTTCTGATTTGGGATTGTACATAATAATCTATAATATTATTGATATATATATATATATATATATATATATATATATATATATATATATATATATATATATATATATATATATATATATATATATATAATAAAATAATATAATTTAAATTTAAACTACATAAATAACAGTTAATGCTTAATATTTTTGTGTAAACCATTATTAGTTGGGGTTCTTTGATGATTAGTATATTAGTTCTTTACTAGTTTTGTTTAAAAACACCTGTACAATTATATATGTTTTATTGATACGTTTGATTTAACAACTCTGTACTAAATAAAAAAAATAGCACAGTATTTAAATGAATTAATGAAATATGTAACTGTTTTTATTTAATATATTACTGAGCCAAATACTGAGACAAATTTCCTTAATCACAGCATATATTTAAACATCATAATTAGGGATGCTCATTTCGGTTAATTTTGACAACCTACAACAACTGCTCATTAACCAAATATTAACGGTTAACTGGTCAGATTCATATAAAATTATGATTTAATTTTAAAAAATTATGTGTCTATTTTGTTTCTAACACATTACATATTGCATTATAAAATATTGCTGTTTCCAACAGCATAGAAAAAAGAACAAACTAAATAAAAAGATAAAAATAAATAGTCCTGCTCTAGATATTTTTTACTTAAATTATACATTTGTATTAAAAAACGAAAACACTGACTGAATCCTTTTTAAGAACCAGCGTTTTAATTCCCCATAATATGTTTTTTTTTCTTCCGTCAAATACAAATTGCAAGCTACCTTAAATCAATCTTTCCACAAAATACAGGCCCTTGCATTTAAATAATGATCCGCTCTAATTCTTATATCGCAGCTCTGATCACACTGAATAAAAGAACTGCAGTGTCACTAGGAAACGACTGAATCTGTCTCTGCTTTCATTTGATTTAAAAATGAAAAAGATGTGACTTATGTTTCCGCTCAGGGTTGTCTTTTTTTTAACTGCAAGAATGCAGTGCGCAACGCCAAAAACGTAAAGCGTGCAGGTTGCATAAGCAGGGTGCAAACATTTGTGGCCATTAGTAAACGCAAAAAAAGCACATTTGCTGTAAACGGCTCCTAATGCAACCAAACTTTAAAAATACATGAAATAATATTTTTAAGCGTTTAACTGATACCATTAATCAGTAAAAAAATAAAAACACCCTTTCGGTAAACGATTAATCGCTTTTTTTTTTTTTTGCTGCAAACCCAATTACAAAAACAATAGCATAAAAGGTTTTATATTAAATAACACCTATTTTAGATAACGCAGTTATTACAATATTTTTGGTAACACTTAATTTTGATGGTCCAGTTGAGTATTAGTAGATGGTCTGCCTAATATCTGTTAATACTGCTCCTTCAACAGACATTTAACTGACTATGAGAAACTTTGCAAGTACATGTCAACTTACACTAACCTCAACCCCAACCAAACAGTCTACTTATAATCTAATGACAATTAGTTGGCATGTAGATGCAATTTAAGTTAAATTCAACAAATGGACCATCAAAATAAAGTGTGACCATATTTTCAATAAAAAAAAAAAAAATTAAAAAAAAAAATAAATAATAATAATAATAATAATAATAATAATAATTTCATTTGATAATCAAAGTCTATTAGTGACAAAAAAATAATAAGGTAGAAAAACAATTGAATACAAAACAGATTAGATTTGACTGTCGATTCTGAGTGTTTAAGCCACAGTCAAAGCAGTTATGAAGATCCTCTACAAATCTAAACAATGTATCTTGACTTGTCATTGCACCTAACAATTTCTTCTCCAAATTAACTTGTATGAGACACATCCCACTCTTCATTAAATAACACTCCAGTCCTGTTGAAATCAGCCAACTGTGATACAAACGGTTGAGCGAAACCTCTGCTCTACTTCATATCAGTAGGAAGATTATTAGTATTTGTCATCAAGCAAGGCTCCGTTGTTTACTGTGTAGTCACCGAGTCTGGATCTATCAGTAAAGGCAGCCTTGACATACACCCTCTAACAGGCAGTCCTCTAACTGCCACAACAAAAGAGGGGATGGAGAGCGGAGATAAAAAGCTGGGAAAAAAGTCTGAAACACAGCGGACTGCCACATGCTGATAAGACAAGCAACACACGGCCCATCGCAAAACAAAGAGCCAAAAACCTTCATCCTTGAACACAGCGTCCTCGAATTTAAGAGCACATGTCGAGAGCTCAAAATATCAGAAGCCATTTACATAGCTAAAAAAAAAAAAAGTCCACAGGAAGGTAGTTGCATAAAAAAGAAAAAAGCTTGCAACAGACTAGGGATTTTTATTGCACAAATCTCACTACATGTGGATTTGGAGGGAATTTGAAAGAGATGTTTCAGATAAAAATGACAATTCAGTCATTGTGTTCTCACTCTGATTTTGTTTAATGCTGTATGCCCTTTGCTACAGCTTAGTTTTTAACATATAGTGCTCTTTTTAACTATACACTCAAATGCAAATGAGGAAGAGTGCTTGTGTTTTTGTTAGTCACGAAATTGGAGTTTTTTTTGTCATGAGATTGATGTAAACACAGCTTTCTGTAAACACTCCTGTAATTCACTTAAACATATGATGTGCAGTATATATAGTAGAAAATGAATATCAACCAACATTTATTAAAAAAAATAAATAAATAATTATATATATATATATATATATATATATATATATATATACACACACACACACACACACACACACACACACACACACACACACACACACACACACACACACACACACACACACACACACACACACACACACACACATATATATATATGCAAAAAGACTAAAGAATGTGCTATATATTTAAAGTGTTTACAGGATATGCAATACAGCTAGGTGAAGTGCAAACCAAATTTTGTTGTATTTTTTAAAGAGCCCCTATTATGAGTTTTTGAAAATTACTTTACATGCAGTAACACAGCACTAAGTGAATTAAAACATCCAGCTGAGGTTTAAATCTAAAAGTGCAACATGTTTAAAACTATTGATTCTTTAGCAAAATAGTTGACTTAGTTGATCTTTTAATTAATCGCGTCGACATCGATACAGTACATCACCAAATATGTACTTCCAGTTCCAGTAAAATGTGAGGTGCGGGGATCACGGGACTGACCAAAACGCAAAGATGACGATCGCTGATCCCTCTGCTGTGGGGAATAAAGGGTTAAAGTTCATTTTCACAACAATACCACAGTATAGTCAGCCTAGTGCTTTGTTTGCTCCTGTCATTTTTCTGACGATTGATACAATAGCCTACAATGCAGCGAGGGATTCGCCGGCCGAATTCCCTTTGACAGGGACTTTGTCAGTAACTGTTACAGTTCAAATGGACCAGTTTCTTCATCCTCCAGATCATAACATGTAAGTGTAATTAAAATTGTTGTCTTATTTTGTGTAGTTTGCAAAATATGTGTTTAATAGTGTGTTATAAGTTGTAATGGCCCCGCGTGACTTGCAATCATCTATGAATCATAGATCAGTGCTTGTACTGTATCTCTCAGGTTAAATCTGTATTGGGCTGTTCACATATTGCGTCCACAACCATGTTAAAAACGTGACGCGTGCTTCTTCCTTTACAGATTTAAATGCATTTCTGAACTGGCGATCCTTTACTGTTTGTTGCTATGGCCACCATCAGCTGTTCCTCACACATGCAGCGCGGTCAATTTCATAACAGCTCAACTTTTGCCATTGTGATGATCAATACTGAATGTGTGTCGCTGTTATTATTTGGGGTTAGGTTTAAGAGTAGAGTAATGTGCTGGTCTGCTTTCATATCTTCTCTGGCTGCTAATTCATAGAAGTGGTGAACTTTTCTCTCTGTCTCGTGCTGAACGCAGTCGACCAATCGCAATAGACTGAGTCATCGGAGATGACGGCAGATTAGCTTTGCGCTTAAAGAGGGGTTTGAGAACAAAAGGGAGTCGCTAGGATAATTAGGTAAAAAATAAATGCACATTATAAGACAATGAAAGTGTTTTGTTGTTGGAAACACTTAAAACCCAAAATATGACCTTTAATAATGCAAAATAGGGGTCCTTTAAACCTTTTCAGACTTTATTAATGATTAATTTTAGGTTTGAATGTTATCTATAAGGAATTAGACACAAGCTAAATATGACTGTAAAGCTTAGAATGTAATCTGCTTTTAAACACCAAGCTAAGAATCCACTCAAGAGAAAATAGCCATGCATTTTGAAAATCGCTGACGTGCGAATAGTTTCATAAACACACAGTAATGCAAACAAAACTTGCATGCATTACACTTGACATTACTTTTTTGTTTCTTTATCTTAATGGTGGTTGTAATTCACTAACATTATAAAGTCAAGCACAAGCAAATTATTTTACAATTCTAGCTCCCAGTTAAAACTCAGAACAACATTTTGAAAGCTGGACTCGATAACTTACAGACAAAAAAACTCGATTGACCTCTGATAGGAGTGTAAATGCATTTTATTTGTGTCATTTCTAATAATATTGATTTCTCAAAGCAAATTGTTTTTCCTAGCCTAGCCTAATTAATTGGATAGATGGATGGATGGATGGATGGATGGATGGATGGATGGATGGATGGATAGTCTACCTAAACAGTTTTACTAACAGTTTTTACGACTACATGCTAAGTTTCATGAATGCGCAGTTGTGCACAATCCGGATTTTTGATCAATTATACATTAGACTTCACATTACTTTATGATGATGGCTTTGGCTGTAATTCTCTGCTATGAAAGTCCAGCAAAAGCTGAACATTTTTTTACAACTCCCTTTTGTAAAGCTTTAAAAAAAAAAAAAAAAGAAAGGCATACAGCAATTGAACAGCAATAGGGTGAACTATCATTTTATGTCTCAAATTACATTTCTAAAGCAATCAAATGAAGAAAAACACTACTATCTGTATAGGATATGAGTGTCTTACCTATGTTTCCGGGGATTTGTTTTCCTCTGACCCTAAAGCACACCCTGACTTTGATGCAGACAGCAGGCTGGCCGTTTTCAGTGCACTGGGCTACAGAACGATTCAAGCTCTCAGGCAACAACATAACAGCATCCACCTTCACCACTGGACGAGTCCTGAAACAAACAGAATGACAGGAATAAGTGTCAGATGAACAAATGAACGCACAAACTGCATATATATTGTGTATGCCAGGGCTAGTTGTAACACAGAGAATTTGTCAAACAACAAATATAGTCAACGTTTTTTCGAATCTGAAACAAGCTGCCACCTAAATATTTAAGCAACAAATAAAACTGTTAATAATCAACCTAAAGATTCAAAAAAGTTGGCACACATTTTGATTCACGGATAAATGGGAATTGTATAGTATGTGATGGTCAGAAATTAACTTGTCTATTAAGGTGCAATATTTTCTAAGTGAAAATCTAAAAATATAGTCTTACATTGTACTGTAATCCATAAACTGCACAATTATTCTCTCCATAATTTCAAAACATAATTTTTCTCTTTTAATTACAACCAAAATGCGGTAAACATTATTGTGCAGAGATATTTTTGTCTCCTTATATTGAATTCGTAGGGCATTTTTGCGACAAGCCCTTGGTAATTTAATGTATGAATCAATTAATTAATTGATGTTCATTCATTTTACAGTTAAATAAATGTTGTTTATTATTTATATTTTATGCCTCATGTTAGTGTATTTATATATTATTTCTGAATTAAATAAAAAAACATTTTTACACAGACACATTATTTATAAAATTATACATTTCAAGAAAGATGGCAAAAACGAGTAAGTTTTTTAAGCAAGACCATAAAAAATGCCTATACTAACATTAATAAAGGATTCTCCTTTTATTTAAAAATATTTGTTAAAGTAAAAAAAGCCACAACAAGCCCAAAATCTCCACTATAAAGTTATAAAGCTGAGATATAATATGCAGAATTATTCTGTTTTCCATTCTGATTTTTAAGATAATTTTCCGAATGCTATAATATTCTAACTAACTAAAAACGTAATGAAAGCATAAATGCAAATGAGCTAAAATGCATAAGAAACTGAGAAAAGCATTGCAAAGCAATTTAATTTAGTCATGCATGCCAAATCTTAAGATCTGATGTTTTCTAAAAGCCAGAAGCATGTGTTTGAAAAATGCATGTGCTGCTTTTTACCTGAACACCACAGCTGAGTCTGACAGGAAAGCTCCCACTGCAACATCTGGGTGAGAACATAAAATACCCATAAAACACCCTGACCTGGTTATTCCTTAACACATTCTCTCACAATTTACTGCTTCACTGACATTCTTTTAAAAATTAAACACCAATGTCTATAAGCAAGGTCTCAGTCACTGAAACCAATCGTCATTTAACCTAAATTTAAAATGTGTGCTTGTAGTTGTGTAAAATAATGCTTGTTTTCGATATATAAAAGTTATTTGTTTTGTAAAGCAGCTTTTAATTGTTAGCTCAGATTTAAGCTAATTAATTTGAATGTGATACACATGGCACGAAACACAGAATATAGACTCAAGCAACTTTGTAGAGGTAGAATATAATATAATAAAGTTAGCCACAGACCTGAATATGCTTGAAAACAGTGGTCGGTGCGTGGTTATTGCGAACTTCACAGTTAACTTAACATGTTAACACGTTCGCACCAAATCATGGAAATGAATCGTTTATCTGACACACATAGGCCTACTGTAAGTGACGAGCAGTAATTCTAATTTCTAATTTAAATATGTCATTCCAAATCATATTAAAATACAAGTTTAGGTTTATTTTTCAAACATATACAAATATGTCATATGTACTGTACATGCAACGTATTTCAAAATGTATAAAACAATTGTTTGTGTGCATGTGCGTGTGTGTGTGTGTGTGTATGTATATATATATATATATATATATATATATATATATATATATATATATATATATATATATATATATATATATATATATATATATATATATATATATATATATATATATATATATATATATAGACAGTTAAAATCAGAATTTTTTAGCCCTCTGAATTATTAGCCCGGTTTATTTTTTCCCCCAATTTATGTTTAACAGAGAGATTTTTTCAACAATAAAATTAATAATTTTGTCTTTAAAATGTTTTTAAAAAACTAAAACTGCTTTCACGCTAGCAAACATAAAACAAATTAGACTTTCTCCAGAGGAAAAAATATTATCAGACACACTGTGAAAATGTACTTGCTCTGTTAAACATCATTTGGGAAATATTAAAAAAAAATAAATAAATAAGGGGGGCTAATAATTCTGATCTCAACTGTATATATATCTGCTATTTTGTAATTGTATGTATATGATGAGTAGACTACTATAAATTAATACTTTACAAGTACTGCAGTTTTCTTTTTCTTTTTTAAGAAGTGTCATTTTTAATTCATTTTAAGAGCACATTTTAATTTAAACTGTGAAGTTGTTCTTTTTTGTCTGCAACACAGTTAATGTTGAACTATTTATAATGTTTAAAGCAGCTGACAATAATACATATTCTTAATAAAAGAAATTAATCTGCTTAGTTTTTTTTTTTTAACTGTGCAGTGCTGTAGCTGCTTAATTCGGCCCGCTACGCTACTGTACTTCAAAACAAGTCATAATGGTGGTACTTGGAGAGACAATTTATTTCTGAGGTGGTACTTGGTGAAAAAAGGAACCACTGCACTAGTCTATTAACACTGACGGCATGTTGTTTCTTTAAACAAGACTGGCTAGAAACCATACAAAAAAGTAAGAAAATAATTTTTGGCAGTATAGTCTTAGAACTTCTATACATCAACTGCATCTAACTTATATAGAGAAATCCAAGGGATATTAAGCATTTTAAAAATCAATAGTCAAATATCTTCAGGCAAACTTCAGAAGGTTGTGTTCTGTACAAAATGTTGATGGTAATCTTTAATTATGAAGAAAATTTGCATACTCTTTACAGTAAACATACAGTAGTGCTAAGCTTTTTTAAAACAGCTTGCAGTCATTTGCATATTGTCTGCCTTTAAAAAAAAGTTTATTATTTCGAGACAGGAAATAGAGTCTGAGAATGAGAAGTTCAGACACATCTGACTTGATCTTGACCTTTTAAAAAAAAAAAATTAAAAATCATAAGACAGAGTTATTTGTGCATGTTCAGTTCTCATATCTGAATTCACTCACCAATATTCAGGATTGAAAACTGGAAAAATTAAAAAAAATGTATAGATGCTTAAGTAATGTAAAAAAAAATATTGCACCGCACTAAATATTTTATTATTTCATAAACAAATATGTGACATTTGTTCTGGAGCAACACAGAAAAGTAATAGGTCAAAAGACACACATCTTCTGAGCATATGTTTTGAATTTGATGAATAGTTTTGACTAATATTATGCAAAATTAAATTTCTGGAATTATTTTTCTGAGACAATGTCTTGTGATGTGTGGGTGAGTATATAGTGAGTTTCATTTTTGTGTGAACAATCAGTGTGAAAAAAAAGTTTCATTTATCAAGTTTCGTTTTTGTGTGAACCACCACTATGATCAGACTCGTAGCCAGGGGAGGTTCGGGTGGTTCGAAAGACTCACCCGTCTACTGACAAAGGTTCCAGTTTTTCTCCCATACATTAGCTCATTTGCCTTATTTTGACAGTTATGCCATCATAAAGTCTCAAAATAACCCATGAAAAGTGTTAAAGTAGGACCTGCAAGTAAAGTCAACTTTCACTGTATTGTTGTTAAATAGAGAAAACATTTTATTCTAAATCTTGGACCCTATTCTTATTCTAAAAAATTCCTTATAAAATGTTGTGAAGCACTGAAAAGCGGCCCGTACTAAAGTTACTTATAATATTTACAAGGCTATTGCTGTTATTCATGAATTATCAAATTCTTTTTACAAGAAAGGCTAGAAAAATCATAAAGCTCTAAATTGACATTATCAGGGGTTGACATTAACTTTTTTGATCACCAGCAACAATTTTGTTGTCGGGAAAATATATTTTATATTAATATAAGTTTGACTTTGGCATGCTTAAATTACTTGGTTTAAATTGATTGTGTTATGTCTACATTTACCTTCTCTGGCTATTACTAATGACAGAACTAATTATTTCCTTGACACAAATTTTAAGCAATGTGTCAAAACAAGCAAATTGTAGCAATATATACTGTATACACTTTTTATTGAACAAAAATGTTCTTAAAAATGTACATTAAACTATTACATATTATATTACATTAAATTACATTACATTATATTATATTATACTATACTATATTATATTATATTATATTATGTTATGTTATGTTATGTTATGTTATGTTATATTATATTATATTATATTATATTATATTATATTATATTATATTATATTATATTATATCGTTACAGTTATATTATTGCGTACAATTTACATATTAGAGTTGCGTTTCCAGGCACGGTTGCTTTGCACAAGAAAACGAGCGTATGCAAGCTTTTAGAACACTCGGCCACATCACATCAGCTGTGCAATGCT
>NC_141029.1:45902500-45922500 GCF_052040795.2 Danio rerio | reverse complement strand
ATTTGCTGAAATCCGTATTAAAATTTGCTTTATTTGTATTGTGCAATGTATTTTTGTAAGGTCTCTATGCATAGTATATTTTGTGAAAAGCGGCTCTTGCGAGGTAACTAGTCAAGACTGGTCTTTATAAGAAAGCAAGTCCCTTCTTAGAGTTCTTGGAATTGAGAAAGAGCCAGTGTTACCATAATATTTTTATAATTAAAAAAAAAATTCCTCTTTAATGAAAAGTAAAAACAAACATTTATTTACAAACCTGAAACTTTGGTCTTAATTTAAATCAATTGAATGCATCGTTGCTGGACACAAATATTAATCTGTTAACACATTTCTACTGACTCCAGTCTTTTGAATGGTAATGTAATATCTTTTTTTGTCATATTTCAACAAAGCACTGCATATGCAAGTGCTTTGTAACATTTAAGAAAAAAACATTACTAATGTGCTAAAAATGTGTGTACTACTAGAAAGTCTGAATTGATAGAGAATCTGGAGCCTCTATGATTAGTGGATTTCCCAGCAAGGCATAATACACTCATATGCCCCTTTATAGTGGCTAGTAAAGAGAGTTGTGTTAATTTTATTCCCAAAATTAAACAAAATTAACCTGTTCTAAAAAAAAATACAGAAATATGTTTTGGATAAGACTTATGTTTGGGCAAATTTTATTACCAGTAAATCATATTTAGAGGTATATATGACAGTATTCCATAAGCTACATCATTAATCTGTAAAAGCTTTATCCAATATTTGGAGGCATATTAATTAAATCTTATGTGTGCATTATTTTTGTTGTATTTGAAAATGTAAATACAACGAATAAATGCCTAGTTTTGACAGCTCTAATAAGTAATAAACAATGTGACGTTGTCAGCTGAGATTTACTTTATTAAAAAGCACTTAATTTACCAAATAAAAATCTGCATTAATAATGTCAATATTCACAGAATGACTGTTAAATTCTGCCTTAACTCAACATTTCAAAATCTATTTTTGTTGTTTAATGAAGTACTGAGCAATTACCCCAGATATCATTTGGTCATCAATCTATATTCAGTTAATAAAGTATTTGCACATTTGAAAATTCCCTGTTAAAAAATACAAATATTTTGTATTTTTGTGTGGGCTGACAGAAACCTCAACAAGTGCATGTGATTTTGACGTAAAATACACCAAATACTATAAACCATTTTTAATCATGACAATATTTTCATAAAAACAGGTAACACTTTCATTTAAAGTAATGTAGTTACACATGTTCCATGAACTAACTATAGTAAATGCAATGAATTATGCATAATTACACAGAACTAACCCCAAACCTAACCCCTCAGTCTAACCTCAACCACATAGCAAGTAGTACATCTAATTAAATAATATTACTTAATAGTTAAATTAATAGTTACACTGTAAACTACATCCCCCATCAAAATAAAGTGTAACCTAAAAATGTGTTTGACTGTAACAACAATGTAATACAAGAATGTATGAGTCTGTGTTTCCCGCTTTCAAAGAGCCGTGGTGTTTCACAGAAACTTTTTGGTTACTTATTTCCTTTCAACATTTTCTATTTCTAAACCACACCTGCCAAACTTACCTCTAAATCTGATTCAGAGAACAGCCCGTCTACCCATTAAAACCACTCATGGTTTATGTGCTAATGTGAAAATGCAGCCTCGGTGATGGGCTTTTAAAATATAAAGTAAACACAACACAAGAGCAAGGAAGTGAAAAACTGAGGTTTACCATCTAACTTTGCCTGAAGAACACACAAACCCCAATGCTTCCTTTAAAACTCAGATAAATAGATTTTAGGACACTCGGCTAGTCAAAGTAATTCATCAGTAGAAACATCATACAACATAAACATACCTGGATATCCATCATCATCAATATCACCGAGGTTTATGATGGTTTCTCCAAATCGTGCGGCATAAGAGTCACTGCCGACTAACTCAAAGTCAGCCTCCTTCAGTTCAGCCTGAAAAAGAGACAAGATATTTTCAAGACAAGCCTGTTGTAGTTAGCAGATACAAAATCTGAAAACACTAAAATCATATAATGTATGCAATTCTTGCGTCTCTCAACTCATTTAAATTCACAAGTTTTACACTTCCCACACATTGAGTCATGTTTCCACTGTTTATTTAAAGCAAACAGCCTGTCAACCAACCCTTTTTGTGTACTTTAAAAGCATGTACTTTAAAAATGTGCAACCTTTGTTTCAGCTAGCTAGTACTGAGGAAAACAAATTAAGTAAATGAAAATAGTAAAGTGCTAGAAACACTGTGGTAATTGGTACTCGGTGATTATTTTTTGTTTCTCTCATGAGAACTGGAAACATGCTATGTTAGTATGGCTTTTGTGATATTGCTGAAAAACATCCTTTACACAGAACATTCAAAACAATGAGATAAGCCGGCTGAAAATATGCAGATGAGTCATTTTATCTTATGTATTGCAGAAGACTGTAAACACTGTTGACGCCCTAAAATGATCATTACAGTTAAGAATAAATGGGTGTATCTTATGAAAACTGCCTAGAATAAATTGCTTTCAGATATCATCCCCAAAATAAAAAACAATAAAGAAAAGGATAACCCCTAACATTATTATTATTATTATTATTATTATTATTATTATTATTATTAATAAATTATGTTTAAGACACTGTTTTAAAAACATACACTATAGCTACGTTTCTTGTTTTTGCCAAAAAAATAAAAAATAAATAAATAAAATAAATGACAATATTGGTCTTAAATGCTGAATTAAAGACAAGTGTCAAAATATGATATTGATATGCATATAAAATTTAATTCTCCTATTTAGGTTCAGTAAGCATAAAGTACAGACATGTTTTTATTACTATACATTTTAGTGTTTATTTTAATGTTTTAAGTAACATTTTTTAAAATAAAAAGTCAAAAATGTTACATTTTAATTTTAGAGTGTGTGATATATACATATACATGTGATATATACATATACATATGTTACATGCATACATATACTAAATAAGTAAAAATTTACATTATTATAATATACATTTATTATAATAAACACACATTTTAATGGTTCTAAAAATGAGCGTGCTTGCATGAAAGAATGGCTGAATGAATGAATGCATTAATGAATTAATAAATGCATGAAAGAACAAATCAATTAATCCATGAAAGACTTCATGATTGAATGAATGAAAGAATGCATAAAAGAATGAATGCATGAAAGAAAGAAAGAATAAATGAATGAATGAATGAATGAATGCATGAAAGAAAGAACTAATGAATTAATGAATGCATGACATAATTAATAAATGAATGAATGCAAGAATGAATGCATGCATGAAATAAATAAATAAATTAATACATGAAATAATGAATGAATGCATAAAATAAATATTAAACGAATGCATGAATGTATGTATGAATGCATGTATGAAATAATGAATGAAAGAAGGAACAAAAAAATTAAGAAAGAAAGAAAGAAAGAAAGAAAGAAAGAAAGAAAAAAAGAAAGAAAGAAAGAAAGAAAGAAAGAAAGAAAAAGAAAGAAAGAAAGAAAGAATAAATCTTTAAAATAATAAATGAATTAATGTATGAAATATTGAATGAATTCATAAAACAATAAATAAATGAATGCACAAATTATTGCATGAATGAATGAATGAATGAATGAATCAATCAATCAATCAATGAATCAATCAATGAATCAATCAATCAATCAATCAATCAAAATAACATTTTAGGCTATTTTTATTTTTTATTTTTGTTAGAATCATCTATAAAAAACAACCAATAAGTATGCATCAAAGCAATGAACACTGCCTCACCTCTCCCTGGTTGATGTAAACATACACGCGTCCCTCTTCCCGCACTGAGCTGAACATTGGCGCTCCAACCAACAGATCAGACAGTCCATCTGCGTTCAGGTCGACAGCACAAACACTCGCCCCATAATAAGAGCCAAGCTGTAAACAGGAACAAACATGACTATTGTGTCCGAACATCCTTCAGGAACACTTAAAATTCTTGACATTTCTTACCGTCTTGCCCTTGGTTTTGTTAACAATTTTCAAAGTGTTGCCCTCAATCCTAAATATGTAGGCCTAAGAGAGAGGAAAAAATGAGAGCATGAGAATTGGTGGAAAAAGCACACAATAGATTGTATACGCTGGTGAATTTTACAATTCTGTGTGTTTCATAACAAAAAAATGTATGGCAGCTCCTTGATAACTCTTTCTCCAGTCTGTTTCTTGGTAAAACAATTAGAAACCCAAAACTCATAAACACTGCAAACTCAGCACATCTGCAAAAAAGAAAAAAAAAACTACTTCCTTTTCCACACAGATGGAGGAAGAGTTCAGTTTAACTGATTTACCGTTCACAACTGCCTCACAGAGTGGATGTCAAGACAGCAGACATATATTGAATACATGACATGCTTGCCATTGCTTAGTATGGAAATAAACAGATGAAGTTTTTAGGCTGTAACAGGCAGTGTTCAAATTCACTTTTGTTCTCACCTTTCCCAGCACAATCTGACAGCACAGTGTCTTCTTACAACACACAACACTGCGACACATGATAAAAGGTATATTTTCCATGTTTTAAAAGTTTTTGTCCAAACCATCCGCAATAGCGACGCACTACACTCTAAGAAATATTGTGAATTTTTTTGTATTTTATGATTCATGTTTTTATTTTTCCCTATTTATTTATGCTTTCAAATTGTATTGTAAGACATTGATCTTTTTTTCAACAACTATTAACTTGTTTTTTTATTTTAACTTTTTATTGATTTTTCTTATTTCAAATAATGCAGATGAATATCAAATGCAGAGAATTAACATAAAAGCAGAACAAAGAATAAATAAATACAATAAAAAAATAACGTCATATAAATTGCTTAAGTAAACCAAACCAAACCAAAAAAAAGGGGGGTGGGGGGCTGTTAATATTAGAGCCTTAATTATTACTTTGTCTCATTACATGTTTGCTAGCATTGTGAATCTCAGAAATTTTCCTCATTTATTAAAATAAATTTCAATCCTTCCAAGTAAACTGTAGGAGAGTTTTTCAAAAGCTGCAACTTGTCCTAACTCTGAGATCCACTCGAAGATCGGAGGTCTACTGGAACATTTTCCATTTTTTTATAATGCATTTTATTTAAAGGCGCCTTTCATGACACTCAAGGTCACTGTACAGGACAGCTAGAACAATCAGTTTAAATAAAAACACAATAAAAGTCAATAGAATACAATACAAACTTTAAAATGCAGTCAGGTTAAAGAGAATAAGCTGTTCTAAGCAGATGTGTTTGAGTTTGTATTTAAAATGTGAAAGAGAGTCTAAATTACAGAGATCAGGAGGAAGTAAATTCCAAAGCTGAGGAGCAGACTGGCTGACGGATCTGCTCCCCATGGTGACAAGGCACAGAGGGAACAGTGAGATGAATGGAAGAAGAAGACCTGAGTGTTTGAGAAGATGTGGCGATATGAACAAGGTTAGTAAGGTATGGAGGAGTGAGATTGTGGACGGCTTTAAAAGTGAGAAGATGTATTTCATAATTAATTCTGAAAAAGATGGGAAGCTAGTGAAGCTGTTGTGGAATGGGTGTGATGTGACTGACAGAGGGAGTTTTTTGTGATAATACGTGCTGAAGCGTTTAGTACCAGTTGTAATTTATAAAATCGTAATTTTTAAGTTTTATTAAGGAGGCCAAACAGAAGGGAATTACAGAAGTCTAAATGGGATGTGACTAAACAATGAACAAGAATGGCAGCTTAATGAGGTGTGAGGGGAAGACGTAAGAACTAATTTACTAGTTCTGCAGAACTAATATTTTGACTCGTTTAACTGATGAGTAGTGCATAATATTTAAAAGCTTCTTGGACAGTACCTTTAATATTGCAGACCATGTTATCAATATTTGTACCCTCAGGAGAATAGTTTAATGTGATCTATTGTCTGATTTGATGTTGTATATTAGGGCATAACAACCTTGCTGCTAAAGGTATTAAAATAATTTTTAAAAAAGTCACTTTGTTAAACTGTAAAGTTGAATTCTCAACATCAAAAGTCGACAGAGCAGAGATTAACATCCCATAAAGCATTTAACAACTGTAAATAAATGGAAAACACTTGTAAATCACAGAATAAGATATTGTTTACTGTAGAGAGTTATTAGTTTCTATTTCTTGACTGAAAAACTACATAAACTACTATGGAATTAATCATCTCAGATGCTGATTTTGTGCTTTATTCGGTGGTAAATACTACCAGTGTGAGTTTGAATACCATTTTACATGACATTTATAGCAATACTGAAAGTGGCAGCAGATAGTTAACCTCAGATCTTTAAAAAAAAAAGAAAAGAAAAGAAAAATAGCAACCAAATTTTTTGTCACTGGAATCTTGTTGCATTTCGTGTTGTTAGGAAAAGGTGAAAGCTTGAGAATTGGAATAATAATCTACTTCATATTTTGATCTGTGGCAGAATCACTACAACCACAGACATGCATGGCAAAATGTACCTTCAATGAGTAGAAATGTACAAATTAGCAACCCTAAATATGTGACCCTGGAACACAAAACCAGTCATAGGTGTGATTTGTTTTAGTTTAAATTGAGAATTAATGAGCTTTCCATTTTTGTACACTTTATTAAGATAGGACATATGATATTTGGTCATTGAAAATTTTTAATCTAAGGGTAACAAAATCCAAAATATTAAGAAAAATAGCATTTGGATTTGACTAAATGTTTGTCCAAATGCATATTGCTAATCAAAAATTGAATCATGATATTTATACAGTGGGATATTTACAAAATGTCTGCATGAAGCATCTTCTTTACTTAATAGTCTAATGATTTTTTACATAAAAGAAAACTGTACAATCATGTATTTAGCCTATTCCAAAAAATATACCCGTGCAACTTAACACTGGTTTTTGCAATCCAGGGTCACATATTCGGAATTCCTGCCCCATTTTGCACCGCTATTTACTACATTTTTTACATTATTAAACAAAAATGTTTTAAAGTTACATGCTAACCAGGTTTTCTTCAACCTCAAAGTGCTCATTTGTAAAAATTATTGAGTTTTCCAATAACAGTAGGCAGGATTTACAGTTCACAAAAGCAGAGCCACACTCCCCAGCAAATGTTTAACACCGAAAGAGAAGTATTTAAGACTGAAGTAGCAAAAGATTCAATATATGGCAACTGCAATACTTAGTAAAGAAAACTAAACACCTTTTTTAAATACTAACTATTTAGTAACACATACTAATTTTACAGTCTTGTTTCAAATGTACATACTTTATACGTATCATAGCCATTACTTAAATTCTGTAATAACTAAATTTACCCGAACATAACCATATGTATTTCTGATCAATGTAATCTGTCATTGAATGTGAAGAACATGTACTGCAAGTAAAACAGGGTTGACTTTATTCTTAAATTCCAAATTTTAAATAAAAAATGAAAATTTAGTATTATTTATTTATGTGATATATATTTATTTGCGATAAGACTGCATTGTATGTGGTGACTTAACCTGACAATTAGGCATACAGAAGAGTAAATGTGTGCACATTTAGGAACTGTGTTCAAAATGATTACTTCCCAACTAGAACTAGATTAATAATATATCTATAATCCTTTCTAATCTGCTTTATTATTAAAAGAAAATTGGTCCTCTTAAATGTTCAAGTCAAGGTTATGGCGTTGATATGTGCTAATAATCAGAGAGGTGAAAAGGATGATGATTGTGATGGTGTAAACCCTTACTTTACCAGTCTGTTCATGCTGAGGAGCACCACCGACTATCTCAGTGCTTTGAGGATCTAGAAAGTGTCCAGCACTAACAGAGTAACCTGATGGGGGGAAAAACATACTGTAAATAATGGTGAAATGTGCCAATGGCCTATTCAGAGTCTCAAAAGACTAAAATCTGGTCAATTAGTAACAAACAAGTAATTATTATAAAAATATTTCTAATTAACACTTACATTTTACATGCATTTATTTAGAGGTTACAACACTTGTTTACAATGTATACAATGCAAAAATCAAGAGCTAATATGAGGAACTGCCATGTTACGGATGGGTTGCCAAGACATGAAAAACAGCAACACTTCAGCCACGTCATATTTTGCAACAATTACAGGCATTTGCAGGTTGTGCAACAGCGTCTGTTTCCTGTTCCAATACAAAACATTATAAGCTTTTATGTTTCCTGCAGTGAATTTGAAAAAGCTGATCATGTTGCTTAACTTAAAAAAAAACTTGTTTACAATCAACATAATTTTAAATAAATAATAAACAAACATTCTTAGTTTTTTTTGGGGTATGAAAAGATTCCATGGATGTGTAAATGTAAGTGTAAATAATACTAATAATCCTAATAATAGTAAGAATAGTACTATTTAGGCATGTTTTAAAACCTAGTATGTTGGCATGTTTGTAAACTAAGCTGCTTTCTTAGCCAACATTACAAGTGAATAATTTCAGATTAAGGGCACATATTTAATGATATAGGCGTTAAGTCTAAAGTGCATAACGCAAAAGCATTCAGGACGTGTCCGAATCCACTTTTGCAATTTTGAGGATGGAAAAATACATTTTGTGCCCTGATGCATGGTCTAACAGGGTTGTACTTATTATTTTAATGAGTTATGGTTGTGTTTTGCACAAGTTTTGCATCAGTCTCATCTCCCATTCCCTTTAAGAGTCTGCAGTGTGTGGATAAAGAACGAGTCTCCTGCATTCCGCCTCTTTACTTTCTCTTTAATTCACTTTTACTCTTTACTTTTCTCCTTCACTTTTGTGGATAAATTTATTTGTCAAGCGCAAGGATTTGTTTCAAAACTATTTTCAAGTTCAGTTCTAATTTTGACCTATTCTTATACCCAACAGGTGATCAAATCTGAACTTGTTTTAAATTTAAGCAATTATAAATATGCATATAATAAATAATACGGATATTACTAATAATTTAAAAATACTGAAAATAGCCCCCCGAGATGAAGGCATGGAGGCAATGGTTTTTATATATATGTAGAAAATAATACTTTTTGTATCACTTTAATCCTTTAATTTTGTTCATATGTAAAGATATTTGTGTATTGCTGTACATCCTTTGTGTATTAAATTGTGTATGTGTTTTGAACCTGCAAAGGCACATAGCTAACGTGATCTGCGCTAGACTTTAGACCAGCTTTTTGTTGGTCAACTGCGCAGTCTATTTCAGTTCCTTAAAATAGCAACGCGCCAACAATGCGCCTTAACACACTTAGGTATCTCATGAGCAGCAAAATAAAGCTATCTTTCCTACATTTACTAACTATTACTAGCATTACCATTTAGTCAACTCACCTAAATAACTGCCATAGAGAACATCACTGTCATCATCCACATAAGCAGCTGATATGTTGCTTGTTGTGTTGACGACCAGAACAGATCCAGTCCAGTATGAGGTACCAGGAGCTCCCATAACCATTAAATCCTGCAAACACAATGTACTGTATAGTTGAAACAAATCAACTGAACTCAATGCAAATTCAATTAAATGCCATGGACGCTCCATATACCTCTGTGAATGAGTTTGATATTCCTGCTTGGCATGACCCATAACCCTCACCAAACCTTCTTTGATGATCTAAAGTGAGAAAAATAAATCAAAAACTGCTGTTGATTGACGTTTAAAGAATTACACCGGGTTTTAATTTTTGAATTTCAATGCAACAAGAAGTAATAGACATCTGTACCTTTATAGCAGGGGATAATATGACTGGCGTGTTTCAAATCTGGGCTGAATCTGAAGCAAACACCATGCGGCAGCTTGTTCTGATTGTCTTTACTGGAGTAGAAAACATTCTTCCATCGATGTCCACATGCCTAAAATTCAAACCAGAAGATATTGGGGTGGTTATTTGGAGGACGACTGATAATAGTTCAGAAAAAAAAACTCAATTTTGTTTAATTCCATTTTCAACTTTTCGCTTTGACTCTTCATTTTACATGCATTTACTTACAAGGAACTATCATAACGAATGCATGCCTTAGACTTAAGACTTACCAAAACATGGCCTTTTGAGGCCTGCCGGGACAAACTCACACCCAGCCACTGGTTATCATTCTCTGCCAAACAGTGTCTTCCACAGCGCTGCACACCTCCTGAAAACATTTACAGACATGCACTAATTATTATACAACAATCAATTTGATTAGGGAAAACTGTGCAAAACATTAGAGGCATGCAGAACAAATGTTCTCAAGAAAATTCACACCTGTCGCTCAAGCATCAACACAGGATGACAAGCTTGTGGTCTAACTTGCAAACACAAGGCTACAAATATCTCCAAAAGTATCATGTGTAGAAGTCTTCTTTTCTTAGACATAGTGTCAAGCGAACTAAAGATGAACCTGTTATTTCTTTCATTCTCTTTTGGAGAATTGTCTGACCATTTTATTCCAGACCTGTTGGTTCTACAGTATTATCTTCTACAGTAGATGTTTGTTGGGGAATTGTGGTTGCTAATTTTAATGTTTTTTTTTTTCTTTGGGGCAATGGTTGCTAGAGTGTTACAAAGTGGCACAAATAAAAAGAACCACAAGAACCAAATCTGGTTCCTAAATTTAGCTCAGCTCTCTGAATGAAAGTATTATATTTTCAAGCCAAACTTGTAAGTAACATTGTATTTTGATGGTCCCTTTTAGACATTCTCTTTACTTACTTTAAGTAACTTTGTCAAACACAAGTCATTGAAGTGTTAGTAGACTGTCTGCTTAACACCATTTTAAAGTTCTGCATTGTACCATTGACTATAATTTAGACAAAAAATATAAATACACTTCACAAGTACAAATCAACTTCTTCAAGACCAACACAAATGCAAACAGACACAAATTTGAACTGGCAAAACAATTTATGTGTTTTGCCAGTTGAACAACAGCTGAGAGCCTGAAAATACACACACTTTAAAACACTATTTAAATATTTTGAAAAAGATATCGTTATAATATCAGTAAAGATTGTGACTTTATGTGCGCACATATTTCATGTTTTGTCTGTAGCTGTAACTGAGTACTTGATTAAGCCTCTTATAAAGAAACCACAACTGGATCCCAGCAACTAAGCTAACTATAGGCCTATTTTAATTCTTCCACTTATGTCTAAAATACTAGAAAGAGTTGTTTCTACCCAAATATGTTCCTTAGCAAAGATTAACAACAGTGTTTCAGTCAGGTTTTCAGGCCTCATCACAGTACGGAAACCACATTAGTGAAATTATTTACTCGATTTGGATAAAAAGGACCTCCGTCAACAACTGGCCTGACATGCATAATATAACAAGGATTTTTCCTTAGAAACACAAATATAAAAATAAAGATAATGATTGTTCACACACAATTTTAGTTGTACTGGCAAATAAGTGCAAATGATTATCATTTGCCAAAAACAAACCTTTCACAAAATCCAAGTTCCAGTGTTACTTATTATTTCTGCGTTATATCGCGATATGCATACAATTTCACCAGATGGTTTAAATCGCTCTATTTGGTAAGAATTCAGGTACAAAAATTGAATAATCAAATGAAAAATAGCACGGCATAGTCTTCATTATACAAATTATTCAATAAAATCATGTTTAATAAACTTACAAATGGTACAATTTCTTACTGCCTGAATGCTTTAAACTCTCATGATTAGGCATGAGCCGGTATAAGATTCTGATGGTACAGTATGATAACCTTGGATAAAACCATCACGGTTTCCCAGTATTGTTATTACTGTATGCTCTAAAATAATTATTTTTAAATGTCTGGGTAAAAAACAAAAACTTTTTTCCCCTTTGAACACAATATATTTTATTTTGAGTCACATTTAAAATATTTTGAAACAGGGAACATGTCAGGCTAAATAATTCAAGCGAAACATTAACTTCTGCTGTCTTAATTTCTTAATTTCTTAATTTTAAAATAGCATCTTTGGATATATTTTCTGCTGGACATACTGTTGTCCTAAAAAAATTAAAAATTAAACATTTTAACATTTCAGGAACGATATAGCAGAAAATGTTGGCGGTTTTAAAAAAACCTTGACTTTTCCAAACAACGGTATACTCTGAAAATCGTCCCATGCCTACTCATGACATGCTTATACAGTCACAGGCTTTAAAAACACATGCAAATGATTAAACATATCAAACTTTTGCTCCATTATTCACAGTAAAAATCTTCAATGACTCCACAAATCTCATGTTCTGTACTGCAGCTCCTGGTCAACTGTATTCCCTAGTCAACATTGCAGATCCTGCGATGTGACTACACTGTAAAAAATGTTGGGTTCCACACAATTCATTCATATTGTCCCAAAACAAAATGGTTACCTTCATCAATGTTACAAATTTAAGTGGATTGAACATAAAATATTTAAGTTGTTTCCCTAAAAAAAAGGTAAGAATTGTGTTGGTTCAGCTCATATAAAATAAGTAGTTTGAACAAGCAGCAAAAATCCTTTTTGGAGTGTATTGTGGACACACACTTTGTGATATCGATGCTAAAATTATATATTGTGCCGCACTATAATAAAATTATAGTGGGTCAGTAGCTTGACCCACTATAAAGCCTATCGCCCATCCCTTGTTTCAGATTTGGGAGTATAAGCATCCTCTTCCGGACAGGAGGAAACCCTCCACAGTCTGTCTGACCCTGCATGGGGAATTCATTCACAGGACGTTTTCACAGTCAGGGGTCTAGAAAGCACACACGGGTTCAGTCAGAGCATATTCGCAAGTGTCAAGTCTAAACAGTATGAAGTGGTCATTTGTAAACGGTCAACTGTTCAAAGTTTGCCAACAACAAACAGACGGAAGGGAGAGGAAGAACATCCCTGTGGACACAGTGAGATGACTTTTATGAAGAGCATTAACAAGCATTGTTACAGTAAATAGATGTTTAAATAGATGACATGTTATGGTAAATAGATTTTTAAATAGACGTTAAAATAATCTTTAAAGTACTTCATAAATATAACTAGCACATTTATGTATTTTCTAAGACTATTAGTGAAACTGCTTCTATTTCACATGCTTTGATTATATTATCAGGAGTGCTGGGCAAATATTAATTCAATAATTAATTCATAAAAATAAATGTTTGTTTTGACATTTTACATACGTGTGCTGTGTATACTTATTATCCATATGTAAATAGACAAAGAAATAAAGTAGACATGAAAAAAATATTTATTTATATTTAGATATAAAATGTGTATATGACACAAATTAAATATATATATATATATATATATATATATATATATATATATATATATATATATATATATATATATATATATATATATATATATATATATATATATATATATATATATATATATATATATATATATATATATATATATATAAATAAATCTCCTGAATTTTTAGCCCGCCTTTATTTTTCCCCCAATTTCTGTTTAATGGAGAGCTGATTTTTTTTCAACACATTTCTAAACATAATAGTTTTAATAACTCATTTCTAATAACTGATTTATTTTATCTTTGCCATGATGACAGGAAATAATATTTGACTAAATATTTTTTAAGACACTTCTATACAGCTTAAAGTGACATTTAAAGGCTTAACTAGGTTAATTAGGTTAACTAGGCAGATTAGAGTAATAAGGCAAGGTATTGTATAACCATGGTTAGACTATCGAAAACATACATAGCTTAACTAATCACTATAAATATTTGCCCAGAACTTAAAAAATTGAATTGTAAAACAAATTACTAAGTAACAAAAGTGCCAATACATTTCAGAAATAGCTTTGGTTGTAATTGCTTTAAGCTGATGATCACTGCATGATTTGAGAATGATCCAAAAGGTATCTTGTGCTTAACCATTTAAGGTGACTACTTGAAAAAAAAAAGTGTTTTGGTCCACATCTTGGATTGAATAATGTATACTAATACAACTCTGATAGTTCTTACAATAACCCATTATAATGATAACTTATGGATAAAAGGTCAACCAGGCGGTTACAATGCCCATCAAAGGCTTAAAAAAACAACACCAACAACAACAATCTGCTTACAACCCTAAAACCTGTTTTTACAACATAACTTCACATAGAAAGTATATGTTCATATTAAATTAAAACATCTGTTTATATTATTCATATTAAGTTGTTCATATTATTCAAAACAACTTATCACAGAGTTACGGGATCATAAAAATATCATCCTCTAAACATTTTTTAGATTTTAAACGAGGAAAATCAACATGCGTTATGGATGTGACAAAAAAGCATGCAAGTTTGCAGTAAACAACATACTTTGTAGAAATTCTGTGAATTAAACTGCACAACCCAAAAGATATAATGATAAACAAAAGGTAAAAGAGCTGACTCTCTAGAACAAAAAATATTGATTTGATTTTATTTTAACTTTTTTGCTTTTCTGAGGAAAAAGCTTCATTAGATGTGACATGCCACTGTTATGGATGTGACAGATGTGAAATATCCGCTGGAGTGACTTTAGTTAATCAAATATAAATGTTTGCAAACACTGACTGAGACATTTTTGAGCATTTTTAAAAGTACCGTAAAATACTTGCTTACACAAAATATGTAGAAACGGTTTCTCTATTTTGGTGAAAACATAATTTTCTTTCATGGCAAGGTTGACATTTGCATAGAATTGCTCAATATTTTAAAGCTTTGCTAAGCATTTAGACCCCACATGTACTATCGACACATTACATCCTGTTTAGTCACTTTATTTTAATATTACTATTAACAAACCATTAACTAAGACTTTCAGCTCAACAAACTACTAATTTCCTTCATATTAACAGTAAAGTAGTAGTTGGTTTTATGTATAGAGTAGAATTAGGTATGCAGATCATACTTTTAAGTACTAATAAAAAGCCAATATCTTAGGAATATACCAGTAGTTAAACTAGGTTATTGGTACTTTAACTAAAGTGTTACTTATTGTGTTATTGATAAAACTGGTAATGTTATTCTACAATACAATTAGTTGGAAATAAGGCTGGACAATATATCGTTTCAGCATCAATATCACAATGTGTGCATCCGCAATAGTCACATCGCAAAGACCTGCAATGTTTAGTTGAGTTTGCAGTGTAATTTTTACACATACACACAAAACCATAATGCATGCACTGTTTATTTCACTTGTATCTTTGCTTTGTTACATTTGTCTATGCTTGTAGTTTGTTTATCACATTATGCATGATTCACTCCCCTACAGAATCCCCCCAGTCAATCAAAATGAATACATTCGGTAACACTTCATAGACCAGTTCTCACTATTAACTAGTTGCTTATTAGCATGCATGTAATTGAGATATTGGCTGCTTATAAAGCACATGTTCTGTGTGATCTTATTCTACATCCCTAATCCTACCCAATACCTAAACTACCACAATAACTCGTAATAAGTAGCAAATTAGGAGTTTATTGAAGAAAAGGCAAAATGGTTTGCTATGAGTGAGAGCTGAACCTTAAAATAAAGCATGACTAAAAATTCTTTCCAACTACCTGTATATCGCAATATATATCACAGAAAAACAAAATACTGCAATGCCAGATTTTTTCCAACACCATGCAGCCCTAGTTGGAAATCACCACATCCTATTTAACTTTTAAAAACAATTCTACTTATAGATGCAGTGAAACATCATGCTAGCGGAACGTTTGATAAGGTAATGGAGGGAAAACCTACCAACAGGGAGCTGCTCACACTGGCTGTTCAACATACTGCAGTTGTAGATGGCTCCAGGACTTTTGATATTAGGATAAAAGCTGGAATTGGCCACAGGCGCTCCAACTAACAACCTGAACAATAAATATAACATTAAAAAAGAACGTACTGATTTGATTTATGAGTAAATCTGGGTAAGTACTAGTTTATGTATAAAGTGTCTTTTGTGATAATGTGTAATAAAATATAAATATAAAATCTATATTGTTAAATGAATGATTCATTATAAATTATGAACGGAAGGAATGGATATTAGTACAATGTAGTCTCTGAATGAATGGAGGTTTTAAAAGCAGCAAGCACAGATATGAATGGAGCATTTCAGCCATCTACTGTTGTATGTTCTACAGCCATGAAGTCAGGGTCAGTTGACCAGGACTTGGGGCAAAAACATGCTCATATGAGATACGCTCACATGATCTTCTGCAATATTCGATACATTTCACAATATTCCACATAAGCATGTCTGAATGTGATATTTTGGATTCTCTCAAACAATGCATGTGAAGAACCACTCCCTTCAAACTGTTATAAAGCCTACTGTCAGTATTAGACAGTGTATAAATGTATACTTGTATACTATTTGAAGTGTTAGTTTACATGAAAATAAAAATTCTGTCATAATTTACTCACTCTTTACTTGTTTCAAACCTTTATGAGTCTCTTTCTTCTGTTAAACACAAAAGGAGATATTTTGAAGAAAGCTGGAAGCCTATAACCATTGACTTCCAATGCATTTTTACATAATATGTCAATAGTTACAGGATTACAGCTTTCTTTAAAACATCTTAACTTGTGTTAAACAGAAGAAAGAGACTCATAGAGGTCAAGCACTTGAGTGTGAGAAAATTGTGAGCACTTTTTAGTCTAATTTCTGCACGAACTATCCCTTTAAAGTTCATTGTAATGGTAAAAGCTACAATACTTACTCTGAGAATATATTTCATTTCATTCCCTCAACTGACATAAAACAGCTACTCGAAAAAAGTCCTCAAACATGAAGAAAACGCCCCTGACTATAGGTACAATCCGCGCAACAAATATTAACTTAGTTAACTTTTCCAATGAAGTTGCCTCAAACTCTTACCATGTGTTCTCATTATGCTGGTGAAGCAGAACAGAGTATCCGAATAATGATCCGTTTGGTCCGTTAAAAACTAAAGGATGCTCCACATCCAGATTGTAGCAATCGCACAGAATCAACAGGTACCACAGGATCCCAAATCCAGATGTCCACTTCAGCAAATCTCCAGTGAGTTGTGATGAAATCATCTCGTCATCAGTCAGAGCACCACACGCAGATAACAGCAGAGAGCCAGCGCTGCCTTCAAACAAAAGTGCAAAGAGTTCGGCTTAACTTTTAGTTGATGTATCAGGAAGTTGTCATTGTGCTTGTGAACTCGAGATGTGCGCTCGCCTGTTGCGCTCCCGCACCTCTTCTGCTGGAGCGCGCCTCGTGTTTCAGTGACGTCACAGCGCTCAGAGTGAAGGGAAGCCTTTGAAGTGGGAGTGGGCGCGCCGCAGGGGCGGGAACACGCTCTGAGCGCCGGACACTCTCTGGGGCAGAGCGTTAAAGCGCGTCATCGCTGGAAACTACTGAAGAAAAAATGAAAAACGCGATGAAGCTGCTAACTGTTATACTTGTTGCAAGTTCTGTGTGCTGCCCAAGAGCCATGCTGGACAGCTCGTAAAAGTACAACCTTGTTAATACTATTTTACGACTGTTTTTTCATAATGCACGCTCAATCACTTGGTTCGACACAGGTCACTTAAGGAAGTTAGTTTATAATAATAGTAGAGCCTAAAAGAAGAAGAAAACAATACAGCAATTAACTCACCTAAGTCTTAATGAAATCTGTGAACTGTAGTTGTATTCATTTTACTTTGGCTCATAGTCCCTTTATTCATCAGGGTTCGCCACAGCGGAATGAACCACCATCTTGTTCAGCATATGTTTTATACAGCGGATGCCCTTCCAGCTGCAACCCAGAACTGGGAAACATCCATACACTTTCATTCACACACTTACACTATATAGCCAATTTAGTCTATTCAGTTCACCTATAACGCATGGATTGTGGAGTAAACAGGAGCAAGCGGAGGAAATCCACACCAACACAGGGAGAACATGCTAACTCCACGCAGAAATGCCAACTGACCCAGCTTGGGCTCGAAACAGCGACCTTCTTGCTGTGAGGCGACAGTGCTAACCACTGAGCCAAGGTGTCACCCTGTATTAGGTTAGTCAGCATTAAAATCATTTTAAGAGTGATTGAACTATTTTTTCACGAACAGAATATTTGTAAAAAATACTACAAATAAAATTCAGCAAGATTTTCCAGGTCACATGGTTGACTTCAGACAGAAAATGCTAACATTTTGTTCATACGTAAACCTTAGATTTAAAGGACATGGAAGCAATTACGAAAGAATGCAATGGGTTTTATGGACAGTTGGTAATGTCTCACAACAATAAACAAATACACACTAATTGGTGCTTCTTAAAAGCCTAGTAAAAACAGACATTTCTGGGTGATCTCTGTGGCTGTTGTCTAACTAAAAATATCTTCATGATCAAGTTTCATGTTGACGTTAGATTTAGCTTGATATTTTTAAGGCATAGTTCACACACACACACACACACACACACACACACACACACACACACACACACACACACACACACACACACACACACACACACACACACACACACACACACACACACACAAAACATTTCATAACCATTTACATACACTCAAGTGGTGCTAAACTTCAGTGAGTTTCTTTCTTCTGTCGAACACAAAATCAGGATATTCTGGAGAATGTTATAAACCAGCAGCCATTGACAATCATAAAAGTAAATATCAAAGTAATTCATATTCATATCAAAGTACATGGCTTTTTTCCCAACATTTTTTCAGTATCTATTTCTTTGTGTTTAACAGATAAAAAACTGACAAACTGGTTTGAAACCAGTAAAGGGGAAGTAAATTATGACATAATTTTCATTTTTGTGTGAACAATCCCTTTAACTCAGGGTGGTAGAAAACTAGGGCACAATATATCCCAAAATTACAGTTATCGCAATAATATCATCACAAAGAGAAAGTAAAGAGGCCGAATGTAGGAGGCTCGTTCTTTATCCTCACGCTGCAGGCAGATCTGTTTAACTGTTTTTTCGCTAGTGAAGCATTCAGTTTTTCCACTTACAAAGTCCACCATGTCATTAGCAAATGCGCCATGGTCCGAAGCAACTGACTTTTACAGGGAATGGAAGATGAGACTGTGATTGGTTTGTTAGCCTATGCGCCGGGGCGCAGTGTAAATTTTTCCACCCTTAAAACAGCAAAAGTGGATTTGGACACGCCCTTAATGCTTTTGCGCCATGCACTTTAGACTTTGCGCCTAGATCGTTAAAATAGAGCCCTAAATGTTTGCACTATGACACAGTTTTTTGTCTAAATTAGAATGAATTAGTTTTGTAAAATATATTTTACCTGTTTATTTTAAAATTATTAAATAAATGAATTATTTAAAAATAGCTAATACAAATTAGCATTTTCTAGGGAAATGTTATAATCCAAGACAAATCATCATCACAATACTCATCAGCAGCATCACCTATTTTCCAGTACCATGCAGTCCTATAGTGAAAAATCGAGCTAATAAATGGGATAATTGGAAACTTTGATTTCATTTATACATTTGAAAAGTGACTATGGGTCAATTTAGTCCCCTATACTGTTTTAGTGTTTATGTAATTTAAGTAGAAATTACATTTGCCTTCAATCTGATCTGATTAAACAAAGAAAATTTTAAAAAGCAAGTTTTTTCACAGCGTTAACTTTTTTTATTAACTCATTCATTCACCAATCTGTGAGTCTCACTATCCATCTTTATGATTACAAATCGCTTTAATTTCATGAGAGCCTTATGAGCATGACAAAGCAGATTATTATTACACAGACACACACAGCCTTATTAAACATGTGAGTCTGAATTCCCCCCTGAGTGCTAACAGTGAGCTGCACATGTGCTGTGGATCAGGAGCTCAGTGTGAGTCCAGGGACTTCATCAACTCTCTCAGACGCTCTTTAACCACATTTGTGCGTCACTTTTTTTCTGCTCTGAGACTCACAGTTTGTGTGCACGTTTCTTTCAGGACCTATCAATAGTTACAGCCACTCTCTCCTTC
>NC_141029.1:45880000-45897500 GCF_052040795.2 Danio rerio | reverse complement strand
GTTGAAACCTGACGAATTTATTGGTACAAGTTAAGGTAACATAAAATTATTTTTTGTCACAACATTTTCTAAAATCATTTTACACTGTTTCCTTTGACCTATTTTGGACTTTAGCGGTCTATGGAGGATGACAGAGCTTTCTTATTTCATCTAAAATATCTTAATTTGTGTCTCAAAGTTGAACAAAGGGTAAGTAATAAATAAACTAATCCTATAAAAGCTGACAGCTAGCTCTTTGCATCTCTCACATGGTCGCCCACTGAAGCCAAGCAGGGTTTCGCCCGATCAGTTGGAATGAGAGACCACATGGGAAAGCTAGGTTGCTGCCGGAAGTGGTGTTAGTGAGACCAGCACGGGGTGTGTTCTGTGTGGGTCCTAATACCCCAGTAATTTGATGGGGACTCTATACTGCTCAGTAAGTGCCGTCTTTTGTATGAGGTGTTAAACTGAGGTCCTGACTCTCTGTGGTCGTTAAAAATCCCAGGATGTTGTTTGAAAAAAAGAGTAGGGGTTTAACCCCAGCATCCTGACTAAATGTATCCTCTGGTCTCTATCCTCCATGGCCTGCTAACCATACCCATATTACAATTAGCTTCATCACTTTGTTTCCACTGATCAGCTGGTGTGTGGTGTGCGACCTGGCGCAATATGGCTGCAGTCACGTCATCCAGGTGGATGCTGTACACTGGTGGTGGATGAGGAGATTCCCCCCCAGTGGATATGGCCACAGCCATATCACCCTGCAGCCAAAGACCTGTTACTCACTAAAGCTAAGTAGGGCTGAGCCTGGTCAGTACCTGAATTGGAGACCACATGGAAAAACTTGCTGTTGGAAGTAGTGTTAGAGAGGCCAGCAGGGGGAGCTCAACCTGCGGTCTGTGTGAGTCCTAATGCCCCAGTAATGTGAAGGGGACACCAAACTGTCGGTGGGCGCTGTCTTTCGGATGAGACGTTAAACCAAAGTCCTGACTCTCTATGGTGATTAAAAATCTCATGGCACCTCTCGTAAAGGGTAGGGGAATAACCCTGGTGTCCTTGCCAAATTCTCCTCCATCGGCCCTTACGATCATGGCCTCCCAATCATCCCCATCCACCGAAATGGCTCTATCACTGTCTTTCCACTCCATCAATAGCTGGTGTGTGGTGAGCACACAGGCGCTGTTGTTCTGTGGCTGCCATTGCATCATCCAAGTGGATGCTACACACTGGTGGTGGTGTGGAGAGACCCCGTCATGAATGTGAAGCACTTTGGGTGTATAAGCCATATAAATGCGCTATATAAATACACATTACTTACTTACTTGCTTTCTTCCAGTGTGTGAAGCGCTTTAATTGTCCAGAAAAAGCACTATATAAATGTAAAGATTTATGATTATAAAAGTATATGCATCAATAAGCTTATTTTGGGCTGAATTAAACATAAGAACTAAACAAGTCTTTGCTGTCAGTGAGATTTCCATGCACTGACTTTCAGGTCAAGACCTTCCAGTGATTCACTACCGGTCAGGGAAAACTGACCTTGCTCAACATGCCCAGATGGACAACAGATCATTCTTCAGATCTGCATGTTCAAACTCCTATATATATATTGATAATAAAAGCCATACATAATTAAATAAAGAGTTATTACAGCATTAAGGGATAAATCTTCATCTGCAGATTAGTCAGTGTAATGAATGAGAGGAGGCTTTCTAAAATATGACCCAAATTCCTCTTTTTCCGAAAGCTCCTGTTTGGAAGAGGTGGCAGGCCTGTTATCTGATCCAGCACACAGTAAAACTGAAAAGAGAAGAAGAGATCTGTTAAGATAAAAGCAGGATTACACTGAACTGTCCCGATAAGAGTCCTGACAAAAGAGTCATTTTGCTCTCTTTTGTGCTGTTCTGGCCTCTGGGAGCATAAATAAGGCTTGATGAATTGCCTTTAACATCAAAACGTCCTTGCTTTGTGAAACACATCGTGACCCTGGAGTGTCTCTGGAGCTGCGATGGGAAAGCAGTGTTGCTAATCAGCAGCCGGCATGAAATCTGCTCTTGCAAAGCTTCAAATGAGAGATTGAGAGATTTACAGAAATAAAAGGTCCCACTTTATATTAGGTGGCCTTGCTAGGAATATACACTACCTGACAATAGTCTTGTCATTGATCCCAGTTGTAAAAGCAACAAATAATAACTTGACTTCTAGTTGATCATTTGGAAAACTGCATCCCAATCATCACAAATACAGCAGAAGACCTATTGGAACCTGCATGGACCCAAGATTCTCACAGAAATCAGTCAAGTTTGGTGAAGGAAAAATCGTAGTTTGGGGTTACGTATGGGGGCATGCAAGATCTGCAAAGTGGATGGCAACATAAACAGCCTGAGGTATCAGAAAATTTGTGCTGCCTATTACATTACAAACCACAGGAGAGGGCAAATTCTTCAGCAGGATGGCGCTCCTTCCTAGACTTCAGTCTCCACATCAAAGTTCCTGAAAGCAAAGAAGGTCAAGGTGCTCCTGGATTGGCCAGCCCAGTCACCAGACATGAACATTCTTTAGCATTTCTAGGGTAAAATGAAGGAGGAGACATTGAAAATAAATCCAAAGAATGTTGATGAACTCTGGCAGTCCTGCAAGAACACTTTCTTTGCCATTCCAAATGACTTTGTTAATAAATTATTTGAGTCATTGCAGAGATGTATGGATGCAGTCCTCCAAGCTCATGGGAGTCATAAACAATATTAATTATTATATTAACTGTATTAACTAATATTAACTTTTTGTCCAAGAAAAGTCAGACCTTACTGTCCTAATTAAATAATTAAAAATGAAGCCATGATCACATTAATTTTTTTTTTAAATAAGCGTAATCTAGAGGCCTTTGCCTTTCATATAAGCCACTTCTGAGTTATTCAAGTCAAGTTATTATTTGTTGTTCCTAAAACCTGGATAGGCGACAAGACTTTTATTCAGATACTGTACATAAAATACAAGTGTGTTCATATAAAATTGCATTGAGGTGGGACGCACAGTTAAGGTTAAAGGGAGAGGTTTTGGCATAGGTTTAGCATGGTCCAAAATTAGAATTACAAGTGTGATTACATAAATTAATTACACGTAATTACATGCGGAAAATTAAAAATATACAAGTACAATGTAAAAACACATTTATGTAAATAAGTGCATTGCACCAAATTATTACTTTTAAAATACATATTAATTAAGGACATTTCATATAAAGTAGGACCAAGTAAAGTTCTATAAACTTTGTCTGAGCAAAAAATGTCAAAAAATTATATATATAGATTTTAAATTAATCTATATATATATATATATATATATATATATATATATATACATAATTATTACTCTTTAATTATTGGTGTTTAAATGGATAAATGTGGATAGTGATGAAGTAGGAATATAAAATATGATTAAAAAGAGCTTCCATTTGCCTTTACAGAAAGAATGTATATAACTGATTTTAATCAAACCTTGAAGTCAGTCTTATTAAAAAATTAATTGTTTGCTGTTTGCATGGGCGCAGCTGGCCGCCTGTCTCTGGGTCCCCCTAAATGTATGGGCCCTTGGAATTGTCCTAACTCCCACATTCCCCCAGCAGCGCCCCTGACTGAAACAACACAATTCTTGAGCTTTTTGTGGACAGCTTAATTGGTTTTATGTTCAATTACCTTAAATTTGTAAAAACTAATAAGCTAACTTAATTTCCTCTTGTTGTACCAACACAAATCAATTGTGTGGAACCCTGAATTCTGAGAATCACACAATCTGACGTGAATTCTTCCATGAGAAAAGCCCATTAGGTCACTGATAGAGAAACTAAAGAGCATTCCTCTGGGTCTCTGGAAGTGGCGTGTGGGAGGTCAGTGGTGTTCTGAACAGATACTGTATGATTTGATAAGAGGAAGCATCATCATCAGTGACACCACCAGATCATCTGTGAAGATGAAGCCCAGCTGTGATTCTCAGGGGTTCCTCCTCGACCCTCAAAAACAGATATAAAAACACTTATTAACCCAAACACGTGCTTAACTGGAGCCAAATGTCTTACAGTATGAACCATCACAATATTTTTTTTTTAATAAAATAGGTCCTTAAAATGAAGGATAGAATTAATTTATATCACTATGGCTGAGTCCAAAACCGTCTACTACTCAGCAGGTGTTGCATTTGAATTTAAAATTACTGCATGGCCATAAAGTACGTTCTATACAGTACAAATGTGAGCAGTATGAATGGAACTCGCACATACTACATCTGCCATTTTGTCATCATCACGTGACCTACCTGAGTTGCGTTGCTATAGCATAGCGTCCATGTAATGCGCACTTCAGAATCTAGCCGGAAGTAATACATCATCCAGGTACTTCTCGCAAACTGATTTTCAAATTCTCTGAATTCTGAATATTTGGCTCGCATACTGTTTTAAGCGCACTATATAGTATGGAAGTATGTGATTTTTGAATGCAGCTTATGTCTTTTTTACACCCTCAAAATGGACAGTTATAAACTTGACAAAGTAATTAGAAACCAAAGTAAAAAAAAAGCTACTATTGCCATTAATAATAATTAGATTATGAATCCATTACTGGATGTTAAATGTTTTGATTATGTGAATGTTAGAAGATCACTTTGCAATCATTATGATAATGTTTTCTGAAGATTATGAAATAAGTATAACAAAGATAGAAAAAAAGACAAACATTAAAAATATCATTTATAGAGCAAAATAAATATTTTAGATTTTATAATTTTAGTAATGGCGATGCAGTGGCGCAGTAGGCAGTGCACAGCAAGAAGGTCGCTGGTTCGATCCTTGGCTCAGTTGGCGTTTCTGTGTGGAGTTTGCATGTTCTCCGGGTGCTCCGGTTTCCCCCACAGTCCATAGGCATGCGGTACAGGTGAATTGGGTAGGCTAAATTGTCCGTAGTGTATGAGTGTGTGTGTGTGAATGTGTGTGTGGATGTTTCCCAGAGATGGGTTGCGGCTGGAAGGGCATCCACTGCGAAAAAATGTGCTGGATAAATTGACTCATTCCACTGTGGCGACCCCAGATTAATAAAAGGATTAAGCCGACAAAAAAATGAATGAATAAATGAATTTTAGTAATCACAACAGAGTTCAAATATGGCGATGACATTATGGTAATGTTATATTTGAATGTGCTGAACATTCTGAAAGTCAAATGAACAACATTTAAATAGTTTATTGGTAATGTTTTGAGAAAATTCAACATTTTATACATGCTGAAAAAAAACTGTTTAGAACGTTGAGAAAATCTTGTTAGAACAATCCCTTCAAGCTCCATCTTACCAAATGTACTGAAAAATATGATTAATTGAATTTGCTTTTTTTTAAGGTAAGTGGTTGCAAACACTTTGTATGTGTTAAATTTAAACAAACAAATTAAGTTAAACATTACCAAATTTAATTTGTTTGTTTAAATTCAGCCCATATCGATTGTTTGCAACCACCTACCTTAAAAAAAGTTGGTAAATCCAATAAATCCTTTTTTTTTCAGGGTGTTTGATTGGATGAATAATATTTCCTCTTTTGTATTTAACTACACTTAAATTTGATTTAGATAGCTATTTAGAGGTTTGCATCAGTAAACTAAAACGTTTTTGTTTAACATTAGGCCTTCCAGTGCTGGAAAATTTCCTCAGATCAAGAAAAAGGCAACATGAAGTCATGTCTGAGTCATTTTCTTCTAAAAATTGAGCAATTCCAAAAGAGCCATTGACACAATGTAATCACGCTAAATAAAAACGGATGGACTAAAGCAGTCACCTCCAGGCCCTCTGAGCAAACCGGCGGTCAGTAAAGCGTCCACAGGCGGTTGTAGAGTCTGGCTAATTGAATCCATCAGCACATGAGCACAGCCGTGGAGAATGTGAACCACAGTCATGGGAATAAAAGCTGTTTAATATGATGACGCTGTGCTGCCGGGGATCGGACAGATCTCTCACACGGGACAGTAATTAGTCATCATTACTTTTCAATCACTGGCTGTTGGTTCGAACTGACATGAGGGACTTTTTGACAGTCATAAGTATACTATCATTGGCCCCTAGTTGCATCTGGCTTTAACCATCATCTGCTAGTTAAGTCGTGACGTACAATATGAAATACTGTTTCCGGAGGCCGCTACTCATTTGATTAGAGAAAATATTAGTATATGACCACTTTTTAGTTCTATTACACATTAAAGTGAACAATTTACTATATATATATATATATATATATATATATATATATATATATATATATATATATATATATATATATATATATATATATATATATATATATATATATTGCGTTTATGTTTTCGTAAGTATTACATCCCTTTGTAAACATTTATTGTTACCATTTGTTGAGCCTCTTCGTACAGTTTGATAAAGCACTTGGACCTCAAAGCCGCTTTGCCTGATGTCACACTTAACAAGTGGATTAGGAAGGAGGGAAGGAAGTAAGAAAGGGCAGAAGGAAGGAAGGAAAGAAAGGAAGAAAGGCCAGGAAGGAAGGGCAGGAAGGAAGGGCAGAAAGAAAGGGCAGGAAGAAGGAAGGAAAGAAGGAAGATAGAAAGTAGGAAGGCAGGAAGGTAGAAAGGAAGGAAAGAATGAAGATAGAAAGGAAGGAAGGACAGAAGGAAGATAGAAAGGAGGAAGGAAGGAAGGAAGGTAGGAAGGATTGAAAAATAAAGTAAGGAAGAAAGAAATAATGAAGAGCAGGAAGAAGGAAATAAGCAAGGAAGGAAGGAAGGAAGGAATGAAAGAAGGAAGATAGAAGGAAGGAAGATAGAAGGAAGGAAGATCGAAGGAAAGGAGGAATGAAGGAAGGAAAGGAGGAATGAAGGAAGGAAAGGAGGAATGAAGGAAGGAAAGGAGGAATGAAGGAAGGAAGGAAGGAAGGAAGATAGAAGGAAGGAAGGAAGGAAGGAATGAAGGAAGGAAAGAAAGAAAAATTAAGTAAGGAAGAAAAAATAAGAAAGGGAAGGAAGGAGGAAGGAATGAAGGAAGGCAGACAAGAAGGAAAAATTATGTAAGGAAGGAAGGAAAGAAAAGAAAGAAAGGAAGGAAGGAATGGCAGAAAGAAAGAAAGAAAGAAAGAAAGAAAGAAAGAAAGAACAAACAAACATATACACAAATGTCACCTGTTCTGTTTCTATGCTTAAGACATAATAATGCTGGGTTGTTTCAATCCATACTTGAACAAACGCGACCACTGAAAAAAACAGTATCAGTGGATCTGTAATGTGGTTTCAGTGATCTGACCACAATGCATGCTGACACCACATTTAACAGCAGATGCAAAATGCAATCCAGTTGTGATCAGATCGCAGAAAAGATTCCTCCAAGAGTCTTTCATATTAGCATTTTCTTTGTGCTAGTGTCAATTAAACAAAAGTTAAAGAAAAGAGTTCCAGTGTTATACTGACAAAGTGAATTTTTAAATGGTCACAAAACACCAAAACACATGTTTTGGGCTGTTGACGGTTTATATGTGTCCCACGCTGCTAAAAACACTGTAAGGACACATATTTCACTAAAAAGTGAAAAATGGTTGTTTTTGCGTTATTTCGAGCAAATTCGTTCTTCCGGTTTGAAACAAATTTTAGTCCCACTTTATATTAAGTGGCCTTAACTAACTTAACTTACACAGGAATTACTAGTTTGTTACATTGTTGTTATTGTGTAAATACATGCATTTACCATGTACTTATGCTTGATTAAATACCTGTATGTAAATACATCTGTAATTAACTTCTGTAATTACATTTGTAAATACACTGTTAACTATCCATTACACCTTAACCCACCCTTAAACCTAACCATACCACCAAATCTGTCCATAATCTAACCCCTATCCCAATTCAAGAGCACCACAACTGTTCTCAATACATTATGAACACAGTAAGGACATCGTATTTATATTTATATAGAGAGACGCCATGTTGAGTTGTCAAAACAAGCGGAAGAAGAAATGTTTGGAGATATGGGTCGTCAGTGTTGCTTTTATAATTTGCTGCATTGAAGGTTTTGTTTTAATTTTTCCGCTATGAGAGTGCAGCTGGACTCATGTGTGGATTACAGGGCACGTGAACACGACAGAAATACGTGTCTAAGGAACATTTTTTACCCGAGAGCTTTTCTCATCTGGAAATGTTGAAATCCAGATTTGCTGTTCATCTTCTTAAAAAAAAAAAAATGCGGCTCCAGTTGGTATCGATTGTCCTGTGTCTACAGATTTGGTAAGTGTGTGTGATCAGTGGTCTTTGTTTGTTTATTTATATGGCAAAGTTAGTTTGTATCGTCAGCAATTCTCTTTCAGTGTTTAAAGAAAGACCTTGGTCAAAATGATTTCTAAGTTACTAAGTGTACAGTACTTCAGTGTACTATTACTAGTTAATATCACTGCAATATTATAGACTGAAAGATCTGCCGTAAATGCTGCTCTGAGTGTAAACACCACAATCAAACTATTACCACTGTGTAGGTGATTTTGATGATTTTCGCCACATTTTGTGACAGGATAGTCTATACACACATGGCTTTCTGACGCTACATACTGAGTGCATCTAAGTTACTGAGAAATGCAGAATTAATTTTTTTCTTATTCAGTTCGCGATATCAAACATTGCATTAAAAATACACGCTTCCAGCAGTTCCTCAAATCAAATATCTCATTTGTAACGAGGGGCATGAATGAAATTTTCCTGAATGAAAGTGGAAGTGGCAAACTGCAGTTAAAGTCCACTATTTAATAATTTGGCAAATAATTTGAATACTGATGTCCATGTAATCACAGTCACTGTCTTTCTGCCCTGCATCTGTGTGTTTGTTTTGCCTCTGTGAAAATCAGCACGTGCCCAGACCGAAACTCCCATTTTTATGCAAATTTTTCTACACCTTCCCTCTTTCCCTCCTCTGAAACTCCCCCCAAAACAGAGCTGGACATGCCCACTTTCCTGACTTGAAAACAGGGGGGTTTCGTGGCCCTTAGTTGGCTTTGGTGAATTATTAGCCCCCTTGAATTATTAGCCCCCCAGTATATATTTCCCCCATTTCTGTTTAACGGAAAGAAGATTTTTTTCAGCACATTTCTAAATATAATAGTTTTAATAACTCACTTCTAATAACTGATTTATTTTATCTTTGCCATAATGACAGTACATAATATTTTGCAAGATACTAGTATTCAGCTTAAAGTGACATTTAAAGGCTTAATTAGGTTAATTAGGCAAGTCATTGTATAACAGTGGTTTGTTTAGAGGGAAAAAAAACAATATCGCTTAAGGGGGCTAATACTCTTGGCTATAAATGAGGTTTTTTTTTTATTTTTATTTTTTTAACTGCTTTTATTCTAGCCAAAACAAATCAAATAAGTCTTTTGCCAGAAGAAAAAAATATTATAGGAAATATTGTAAAAAAATTCCATCTTCATCATTTGGAAAATATTTAAAAAAAATTAAAGTAAAGACAAAAATATCACAAGGGCTAATAATTTTGACTATAACTGTATTCATAAATCCTCGTGCTGTGGTGTGTCACATGATAACTGATAACTCAACAACAAAACATTTAGATTTGTATCGCATTTTACAAAACATCACAAAATGTTCAGATTTTTGAGTTGTAACCAGTGGTGAAAAGAGTACTAAAAAATCATACTCAAGTAAAAGTACCATTATTTGCCTAAAAATGTAGTGCAAGTAGAGAAAATGTATCTGTTGTAAGTATTACTCAAAGTATCAGTAAAAACCCTTTTAAAAGTACTCATGAGTAGTGAGTCGTATTACGCTGGGAAAAGCTGAGGCATTTACATGTAATTTGTGGATTTGTGTAAACGTAACATTCTGTAGTGTAGTTATTGCCCAGCAGGCACACAATGTCATAGGACGTTAATATTGGGTTAGATTTAGGTTGTGATGTCAAGTGACCAAAAACCAATGTCTAGCCAACTTCTAAGAATAACGTTATTTTGATGTTTAATAACAACGTTAAATGATGTTGATATTTGGTCAGTTTTAGGTTGTGTTAGAAAGTGACCAAAATCCAACGCCGAGCCAACATCATATTGACGTCAAATACTGATATTTATTCATCAGGTTTGGCAACCAAAACCAACATCTGATAGACATCGTAGTGGTAACGTTCACACAACTTCAAGCTGTGACATCATTAGGCATTGATATTTGGTTGGTTTTCCGTTGGACATTGACGTTGGTCTGACATTGAGTTCTGTTGTCAACCCGATTTTCATTTAAATTTAATTCACCTTTATTTGTATAGCGCTTTTACAATGTAAATTGTGTCAAAGCTTTACATAGAAGATTATAGTAAACACCAAACAAAATCCAACTTCCCTATGACATTGGGGTACAATGTCAATCTGACATCATGTTGATCTTTTGTGCTTGCTGGGTGTTTATGGCCATTTTGGGCATCATACAGTAAACAGTGGTCATCTTCTCATCAGTGACATGCATCTAAACAGTCTCTGGGTAAACGCTTGTAAAGATTTTGGACATCTTCTTAGACACTTTTAATGCTTCCAAACAGTTTGTTGCAATTTTAAAGTGCACATGTCTTGAAGAAGTTCATTATGAAGCGATTTACCTTCTACGTGTGATTTGATTGGTCAGGAATCACAAGACTAATTTTTCTAAACCCCATAGACAAGAAAAAATAAAGTAGTGACTGCAGGTTGAAGGAAAGTAGTGAGAGTAAAAGTACAGATACTGCACTAAAAATGTACTCAAGTGAGAGTAAAAGTACACATTTTTAAAACTACTTAAAAACTACTACTTAGTAAATTACAATTCCTGAGAAAAAGTAATTAATTACAGTAATTTGAGTATTTGTAATTAGTTACTTTACTCCATTGGTTGTAACTTTCAAGCGACCTGCTTCATCATCCTCTCTTCTCATCTGATCTGATCTCCAGGCTGTGGACACATTTGGCACACACTTCAGGCCTCTCTCTTTCTCTGACATCTTCATCACAGGGGCCGAGCTAAGCCTGAAATGAGAACTCCGAAGCCTCCTCTCGCTTTCCAAACGCTGGGACGCCACTCGCCCTTTCGGGAAGGTTACTACGCCCCGGTAAACCCTGCCACAGAGAGGGATTCGGCAGTGGCACTTGAGGTGAAGCCAGCCAGAAGAGCTCAGCTGCGGCAAAACGCTGGCACCGACCACTCGCCATATATACCTGCACCATCCTGCGAATCTAATTGGCATTCAGTGGCTTGATAAATGAATTGGTATAATGGGACAATATATCTGACATATGTGGGGCTCTCTTGAGGAATAGGATTCATCTTTTGTACTTCACACGTCGACATGCTGCAGATACCGACACAGGCTCTTCCAAAAACAGCTGCGGCCCTCACACTGACAGCACACCCCCCCACGACCGACCCATCAGCTCGACAACCAATCAGATCTCAGCCCAGTTCACGGCCCAGTGCTTGCCTCCACAGGGAGGGGATTAGAGGAGAGAGGAGCCAAAGATCTGCCTCTCACTTTCACTATCACCAGAGCAGCTGCTGCGAAAACACACACACACAAACACACACACACACACACTCACACACACTCACACACACACACACAACCGCTGCACAGTAGGGCTGCATAGATAGATAGATAGACAGATAGATAGATAGATAGATAGATAGATAGATAGATAGATAGATAGATAGATAGATAGATAGATAGATAGATAGATAGATAGATAGATAGATAGATAGATAGATAGATAGATAGATAGATAGATAGATAGATAGATAGATAGATAGATAGATAGATAGATAGATATATAGATAGATAGATAGATAGATAGATAGATAGATAGACAGACAGATAGACAGATAGACAGATAGATAGATAGGAGTCTTGGGAAATATCCTGTATATTGAGCTATGAAGAGATGAGCGATTTTCATCAAGGTCACTTGAATGGCTATACTTAGAAACAATGGAAAATTAGAGGGAGTGTAAATGATGTTCCAGAAAAGAGCATCCTCAAAAATAAATAAGTCAAAGCAAAGGAAAGAAAAAAAAAAGGTAAGAAAGAAAGAAAGAAAGAAAGGCAATAAATGGTAAAGAAGAAAGAAAGAAAGAAAGAAAGAAAGAAAGAAAGAAAAGCAATAAAAGGTAAGAAAGAAAGAAAGGCAATAAAAGGTAAAAAATAAAGAAAGAAAAGCAATAAAAGGTAAAAAAGAAAGAAAGAAAGAAAGAAAGAAAGAAAGAAAGAAAGAAAGAAAGAAAGAAAGAAAGAAAGAAAGAAAGAAAGAAAGAAAGAAAGAAAGAAAGAAAAAAAGAAACAAAAGCAATAAAAGGTAAGAAAGAAAGAAAGGCAATAAAAGATAAAAAAGAAAGAAAGAAAGAAAGAAAAGCAATAAAAGGTAAAAAAAGAAAGAAAGAAAGAAAGAAAGAAAGAAAAGCAATAAAAGGTAAAAAAGAAAGAAAGAAAGAAAAGCAATAAAAGGTAAGAAAGAAAGAAAAGCAATAAAAGGTAAAAGAGAAAGAAAGAAAGAAAGAAAGAAAGAAAGAAAAGCAATAAAAGGTAAGAAAGAAAGAAAGAAAGGCAATAAAAGGTAAAAAAGAAAGAAAGAAAGAAAGAAAAGCAATAAAAGGTAAAAGAGAAAGAAAGAAAGAAAGAAAGAAAGAAAGAAAGAAAGAAAGAAAAGCAATAAAAGGTAAGAAAGAAAGAAAGAAAGAAAGAAAGAAAGAAAGAAAGAAAGAAAGAAAGAAAGAAAGAAAGAAAGAAAAGCAATAAAAGGTAAAAAAAGAAAGAAAGAAAGAAAGAAAAGCAATAAAAGGTAAAAAAGAAAGAAAGAAAGAAAGAAAGAAAGAAAGAAAGAAGAAAGAAAGAAAGAAAGATAGAATTAAGAAAAAGAAAGAAAGAAAGAAAGAAAGAAAGAAAGAAAGAAAGAAAGGCAATAAAAGGTAAAAAAAGAAAGAAAGAAAGAAAGAAAGAAAGAATTAAGAAAGAAAGAAAGAAAGAATTAAGAAAGAAAGAAAGAAAGAAAAGCAATAAAAGGTAAAAAAGAAAGAAAGAAAGAAAGAAAGAAAGAAAGAAAGAAAGAAAGAAAGAAAGAAAGATAAGCAATAAAAGGTATAAAAGGCAAGAAAGAAAGAAAGAGAGAAAGAAAGAAAGAAAGAAAGTCATCCAATACTGGGAAAGATGCCTGTTTATTTATTTATGTATTTATTTTGCCTATTAAAGGAAGGAAGGAAGGAAGGAAGTCATAAAGTGCAAATTCAACAACTGATTATTAAAGAACAATCGTTTATTTTTATAAGTGATATGATTGGCATTACGTACTATTTTAGAGGCAAAAAAAGATAGGTATTTTATTTTATTCATTACTAAAATGCTAAACAATAAAATAAATATATTTAATGTATCACTAAGATGTTTATTTTAATATCATTATTTAATTTATTTTTATTTTGAAAAAATAAAAATAAACAATTTCATAGGTGCAGTGGGTAGCGCTCTCTCCTAACAGCAAGAAGGTCGCTGGTTCGAGGCTCGGCTGGGTCAGTTAGCATTTCTGTGTGGAATTTGCATGTTCTCCCCATGTTTGCGTGGGCTTGTGGCATGTGGTACAGGGATCACCACAGCAGAATTAACCGCCAACTATTCCAGCATATGTTTTACACAGCAAATGTCCTTCCAGCTGCAACCTAGTACTGGGAAAGATGCCTAATTACTGTTATAATGAACTTCATTCTGAAACCAGCAGTGCTGAATATGCATTTAATCACATCAAATCCTAATATTTATAAATCGAAGTAAGCTACAGTAAATATAGCAATGCTAATTTATTCTGATTGCCTATAGCAGTGCACTGTAAAAAAATAACAATTTCTTAAAATATTGAGTAAACCTGTTGCTTTAAAAGAGACAAGTTGGTTTCACTTAAAAATGTCAAGTATTTCTGCTGCAACTTAGAACTATTAAGTTCATGTAACTTAAATTTAGAATTATGAACGTAATAAAAAAGCGATTACTAATAAAACGAGTAAACCCTTTGCTTTAAAAATGACAAGTCGAGTTTACTTAATAAATGTAAGTATTTTAGTATTTTTATTTTTAAGTTCACAACTTAGTTTTATAATTATACATGCAGTTAAATTACTTAAAGGCAATGAGTTTACTTACTATTTTAGCTAATGGCTTTTAACAGTGTGCAGCTCTGCAATGTGAAAAAATGCAGGGTTCTACACAGTTCCTTCATGTTGTCCCAACACAAAAAGATTAAGTTAACTTGTTTTTTTTCCAAATTTAAGTGGATTGAACAAAACAATTAAGCTGTCCCCCCAAAACACCTCAAGATTTGTGTTGATTCAGCTTATTTTAAGTAAGTCGTTTCAACAAGCAGCATAAATAATTTGAGTGTATTGCATTCATTTTCACAAAGCCCTGTGGAAGAATCCAGCAAGCTCTCTTTCCCAATGCTAAAAGCAGACAACAAACACACAAACAGCATCAACCTCATTTGTCTCAGGGGCAGTGAATAACAATGAGCGCTGGATCAACACATTTGCATATCCAATGAATACAAACCGGTCACATCTGTGAGTGGGACGCATCAGGGCTCCTCGCAGGTCGACATGCTGATGAACAACAGACGTGAGATCGCAATGAATGAGGCCGTTTGCGAGCGTTCCCCTTTTGCTTTTATTTACGTTTATTTTCCATACAGATTGTGATTAATTGAAAACAGGCCAAACCAGAAGAACAACCTGCAAACAGATTTTAGTGGATGAAGCGCTGCTGTTTCTGAGGTCAAAGCTCACAGCGGGTCATCCAAAAATAATGCTAGATTGTTTCAACACAAATTTAGGCAGAATATGGATCAACTAAATGGCTGGGTTACATTTTAACCCAAACAGTGGCCTGCTACATATTCTACTCCCTAAAAAAGCACTGATCAGCCAGCAATCAAATTTTTTTTTTCAACCCAGGCTCATTGGAAATATGTGCCCAGGGCAACATTTTTGAAAACCGACAAATATGTACCCTGGACTATGGCTTCTTGGAGTTTTTGTTTTTTACAAATCCACTAGAGGACAAATTTGACGATCTCGGATACAATACTGGAGCACATTTTTATTTTTGTTTCACATGTCCCGTTTTTCGTAATACTTTATAATAACTACACACTATAAATCATTTATTAAGCATTAGCAAATAGTGAATTCATTATCCGTTAAGCATTAACTCTACATTAATAAACGTTAGTAAGCAGTTTATAACTGCAACTACAAATGCTGTATTCTAGACTTATAACCACATTTATAATCTGCTTAATAATTGTATTTTCATACTTAGTAAGTGATAAATTTTTCATTACTAAATTAAGTATTGCATTATTTACAAACCAGTTGTATTTAAGAGTAGTTGAGGGTTTTTAGGATCATTCAGAATGAGTTAGTAAATGATTAATAAACTATTGAAATCAACGTTTATATGTCTTATTTGCCAGTGAAGGGTTGCAGCTGAAAGGGCATGTACTCTGTGTAAAACATCTGCTGGATAAGTTGGCGGTTCATTCCGCTGTGGCAACCCCAGATTAATAAAGAGTCTAAGCCAAAAAGAAAATGAATGAATGAACTCAAAGCAGAGAAATTCTGCAAAATGAATTTAGTGGATATTCACCTTTGTATATACCTGTGGTGTAATATTTTCAATTAGAGGTGCCAACCAGATGTCTTGTTATAACATTTGTACTGTTAACCAGCAGTATGATATTTGTTGATAGTTTCAAAAATTCAGCAATATGATTGATTCAAACTGATGCAGTGAAATATTGATAGATATATCGCTTTTAAAATATTGTGTCTAATTTACAGAACAATTTACATTCTTATTAACTTACAAATGCAACCACAGTGCGGTTCTACAAACGCCACCTACTGGCAAAAAAGTGAATCTGTATTATATATATATATATATATATATATATATATATATATATATATATATATACATACATACATACATACATACATACATACATACATACATACATACATACATACATACATATATATATATATATATATATATATATATATATATATATATATATATATATACATACATATACATATACATATACATATATATATATATATATATATATATATATATATATTTATTGATTTATTTATTTATTTATTTATTTATTTATTTATTTATTTATTTATTTTTTAGGCTGTCTGCTGTTCTTGTTTAGTACAGCATTTTTTAAAGTAACAACTTCACAGAGACCATTATGCTTTTAGAATTAGAAATGTTTCAGATTAAACAAATCTAATTAAATAAAAATAACAAATAAAATGTATATAATTCAAGGAAAATAAAAGTAAAATAGTAAAAATCTGTATCAGAATTGGCTGTGAAAAATCAACATCGGCTGATCACTAACAACAGATATTAGTGTGAATTATCTGTTTCTGTATTATTGGTTGAGTAACAAGGCCAAAACGGATTGCAGTCAGAAATCAGGCACGTCGTCGGAAGAACTGACCGGAATAATGACATCATGTGTGTCAGTAGACCATATGAGGGCCACACTACTGCTACTGTGTATATATACAGTGCGTGTGTGTGTGTGCGTGTGTGTGATTGAACGCACAGGACAGACTCTAATTACTGTGTAAAAACAACATATGGAAACTTCATTGTCCATTTCATCCTTCAATGTGTGCCATCAAGTCGTATTTTTCTTGCTCAATCATCTTGAGCAGTGGGCGGAGCCTCCTGTGAGGGCTGATGATCTTATTTACTGCTGCTAACATTACACTTCAGTAATTCTACAACATTTCATATCAGTTCATACAACTTTCTGGGTTGGCATTAAACACAAACTTCCAACGACTTCCTCACATTTATCTGATGCATGTTTTTGGAATTACTGCAAGCAACAAAGAGAGCAAAAGGTGCAAAATAACACGTTTTATTAAAAGAGTCAATACTGATAAATAAGTGAATACAATTTAGAGTTTTAAAAACACTACTAAAGGTAAAAAATTTAATTGAGCAAGCATTTAAATTTTGTATGAGTGGCAATTTGTTGCATAATGCATATTTAATTAATACTTTTTAAAATTATAACAGCAATAATAATTATATTGAATGCAATAGGATTATGCCTTTTCTCTGGAAAATGTAAGCATCTTTATCTGTCCCTTAAAAGAATTGTAGTTTATATAATTATAAATACTTTGTTTTGATTAATTAAACATAAAAAGATATGTGTGCACTGAAATATTGCTTCATTATCATGAATAATATGTTTTTGATAACCAAAAATAATTATTAAAGCACAATAAATGCATTGCAGTAATACTACTGTACTGTTATAAATAAAGCGAATTGTTAAAACAATTATTGCATTAATGCATTGTATTTTATATATTGAGAATTAATAATTTAATACAATTACTCTTAACAATACGATATCTATTGTACTT
>NC_141029.1:45832500-45875000 GCF_052040795.2 Danio rerio | reverse complement strand
AGAACATGAGAATGATGCAGATTGGACTTTTGATAAGAGCAGTGATGGAGACAGTTCAAGTAAGTTAACTCAGAGGCAGATAAGACAGACCTATACTGTATAATATATTATATAAACATAGCTAGCTAGTAGCTACATTATTCTTAAGCATCTGAATATATTAGACTTATGTATTTGTTATAATATTTACTGGAGGAAATAATAATACCTTTTGTATGTTTTATACATGACAATGCAATATTTTGTTTGTTTTCAATAATATTCAGCAAAAAATAAAAAAAATAAATAAATGAAAGCTGTTGGAATACGAGTTGTAAGTTCTGTGTTAGAGCTTATAATACTGCAACACCAATTAAATCATTTCAAACAACTAAATTATTAATTATAAGGAAAGTTTTAAACTTGAAATGTTTAAGTTAGATTCATTGTTGGATGTTGTTGCCATAAGGCAACATATCATATATACCTTTAAAAAAACACTTCAAGTTGAGCCATTCAAAGAAAAGAAAAACAGTCAGATATTTCTAAATAGATCTATCATTATGCGTGCAATGGTGCTCCTTGACCTACTGACACAAAAACCCCAAAATCATTCCTCAGATTAAAACTTTATTTGCCTGGGATTACAATTGCTTTTGCTTGACTTTAATCCTTTCTAGGAATTCACTTGCTGGGGGCAGTGAATTTGAACTTATTTCCAGCAGATTTGCTGATAAATCACATTCATGGTCATGACTATGTTTTTTTCTATGTGGCTTTTTATACAATGGACAGATTTAATACACATAATGGCATTGTTGTATATTTACAGACTGAATTTAAAGGGATGGGGAATTGACTGTTAATTTACTCCTACAAGATATAGGATTTTTCTTTGGTGATTCATAAAATGTAAGTCAACAACTATTGGTGTCCTTACATTTTATCCAACCCAACGGATTGTCCTATATTTTACGGTGAATAGGGGGGGCACAAAGTAACACTTTTTATTTTTGGCCAAATAATAAAGTAATGGGGTTAGACAAACCATTTGTTTTTACCAACAACACACAAGCCTCTCCTACTGGTTGTTTGATCGTCAGACCTGTGGTTTCTGTGCAGTATTGCCAAAAATGCCAGGAGCATCAATGTTACTATATACAAGGAGCACGTTGTAACAGACAGAGGGTTGGTTGTAACACGTGATGATTAAGGCAGATTTTACACAATTAATTTAAATTCAGTTTACTTTAAATAGGAGCTATATTTCCTCATTAATTAGCTCAATTTTTTTTTTTAATTCAACATAGCAGAGTATGTTTATTTATTTACTGGATAAACACATTTGGATTTATTTGGATTATTATCCATTATTATACACTGCATTTATTTGCTGTATTAGCAATACAATATTTTTTGCCTTTAAAAAAACAATTATATTGAAACAACTTATTTTATATAAAAAGTTCTCAACATTATGCTTAAAATTAAAAAAAATATTCTGTTTGTTTAATTGGTGTCCAACAGTGTATGGCTTAATTGGAACACCCTGCGTTGTGTTCTCCTTAAAACTGGCTAGCAGTCACTAGCTGTTTCCATCCAAAAATGGGAATAAACTTTATGCGCAACACTGGATTATCGCATAAAAATTGTGCGAATGAAGCATCGTTTCCATCCAACGAGTCAAAGAGAACAAAATTGTCACTTCCTGATTAACTGGCGCCAAATATCAACAGTAAAAACTGCATTTGCCGCAGCAGGAGAAGCTGCATCAATCTTTTCTAAATGAATGCGCCTCAGAAGACAATCCTGACACGCAGTTGCGTTTGAAGGTGTCAGACGCGGAGCACAGGCGCTCTTGATTCTGGAGGTCATTAATAATATAATAACACTAATACTGAAATGGTAAGGCTTTTTATAATGATCAAAACAACATTTCAGATGTTTTGTAATGTGCTCAGCCTGACGTTTTATCCATTCACACACATTTTAAGCATCACATGATCTCTTTTAACAAAATCACATGACCTTTTTTAATGCGCATGCTGGAGTTTGTGCGGTAAAAGTGTTTCCATCGCAGTTTATGCGCATCTTATCTTATCGAATAAAAAGTGTATCTTACCCAGTTAGGCGCATAAGTTTTTTATGCGCATTTTCAAAATTTATGCGCATCATGGCGTTTCCATCAACTGTTTTTTTTATGCGCATTTGCAAAATTTTAGCCTAAAAGAATACAATTTTTCGTACATACTTTCACAGATTTTTTTTTTAAATAAAAAAAATATTGACTACAATAAAAAAATTCATGCTGCAAAAATGGTTTCTCCTGTGTTTTTCATCCAAATTTCGCCAAACTTTTTTGAATCATTGGCAAGAAGACATCTGCTGATACTGTGGTGAAAACCTTGGAAGCATGCTATGGTTAACCCTGAGCAAATACCTTAAAACTCCATGTTACATTTTAACCTGTGTTACTTTGTGCCCAGAGCTCCCCTATAATCCCTTGTTGACTTATGGGTCAAAAATGTTATAATTGTTTTGAGTTTTGTTTTGCCTTTATTTGATTTTGACTCTTAAAATGCTTGAAAGCTGTTGATTTGCACATAGGTTTCAGCTTAAAATTGTATTTCATGTCCTCCTCAATTAAAAACAATCACTTACTTTTAAAATATTTTTGTTGTTTGTTCAAACTACTTGTCCAAAATGAGCCAAAACAACTCTTGAGATTTATTTTTTATTTTTTTTGTCATCTTATTTGTTAAATCTACTTAAATATGTGAAAGGGAAAACAGTTAACTCAATTGGTTTGTGTTGGGACAACATGGAGGAATTGTTTTTGTGCAAATTGAGTGTACCCTGAGGATGAATGAAGTAACAGCCAATTTGAATTTTTCTGTAAATGACTATTTTAGGGCTAATATCTCAAGCTTCAAGAATGCTTTTCAAAGGATTTCATATCATATCTAGTCCAGTGGTCTGGGGTGGTCAGGAAGGAAGCTTTAATCTTTTGGGAATATTGCAGCTTTTGGGGGGTTAAATGGCATTTAGATCCTGCTGACTGCTGGTTTATTTAGACGACACACAAGTAGGTCATTGATATATCGCTAATTAGTGTTCCCCTCACATCCTTGACTTTATATACAGAGCTAGAAAATCCTCAGTGGTTTCAGTGTGTGCTTGACTGAGCACATCCAAATGAAACCAAAGCGAGGTCACATTCCCTTCCTGTTTATTTAAAAGTGTAGTTTAAGGTAAACTGTTACGCAAACATCGTCTACTGTAAGTCTTTTGGGGTTATTGAAAATGCCATCTGTACTTAGAAGGCTTGTGGTTGCAATGGATGATGTTGAGTAACTTCATGCCATTGAACTTGTTAAACTGGCATTGTTATTTTGTGGACAGTGTTGCAAATGCTGTTGAGCAATGTCATGCCGTTCATCTTGCATTAGCAAAACAGTCATCAACTAACCACAGATTTTTCCTATATTCCTTGCTGACTTCCTAGTCTGTTTGACCCACTGGACACATTTACGAATCTTACATTTAGAAGCACAAGAGAGTGCTTCTCAATAAGCTTGTCATTAGTTCTAGTCAGACAATATTTCTTTTTCTTAGATCAGAGATGTCCAAAGTAGGGTCCGCGGGCCAAAGTTTGTTCATTGTAACCTTGATTTGGCCCACCATCCCATCTGAGAGGAGAGTGAGAATGAAGGAGATGGTTTGGGCCTTGAAATGCCTTTAACACAGAGATCATCATTTCTAATTTGACATAACCTTTTTTGTTTGTTTTATTTATTTTATTTAGAGCAAACTGAAATTAAATGTTTTAATTGAATGTTGTTAATAAATCAGATTTTTTAAAATGTCAATACTGTCACTCGATGGATAGAGGACCCTGCAGAAGACAATGGCAAACAAGCAAATCAACGCAAAAAACTAATGTAATTCTGCTATAAATTAGATTGTTTTTTTTTACTGTAATAAGTATGTTATAAAATTAAAAAAAATACTGTATTAGTAAATATAAAGCAATGTACGGAGTTAACTTGTTAACAAACGTTCGGTAGCAGAACCACGCCTCGCTTTGTTTCCTTAACCAAGCACCCTAAAAGCTATTCCTCTAGCACTGTTCTTCCCCATTCTCTCGAACCCACCATTAATGCCTCCCTCTATTTCCTCGCTTCCAGTTAACAATCCTATAACCCTCTCTTCCCTTCTAGGTTGAATCAGGGGGTCCAGTCATTCTACCAAAATGTTACAGATATGGTAACCCCACTCTGAGTCTCTTATTATCATCGTACCATGCCCGAGCAACCTACCTACCTGTTCACAGTTTATCCTCTTACTTTTGCTTCATCCCACTGTACCTCTATTATTCCTTTCATCCCTACAATAAAGTCTAGCTCAAAGTGTGGCATAGTCCTTGCTGTTGAATTTCTAGTTATTTTTAAAATGTTATTAAATAAATTAGGAAATTAACCTTGGCAACTATATTTACCTTTGTTTGGCCCACTAGCCTCAATCAAGTTTGGTTTTTGGCCCTTCATAAAAAAAAGGTTTGGGCACCCCTGTCTAAGAGGAACATATAGGATGGGGTAGTAGTTGTTTTATTTATTTATTTAAACCATCCAAAGCCAGAATCTATGTTTTTTCCCCTTACGACTCTTGTAAAAGTGCCCATCTAAATTACCTACTGTTTTTTTGACAAACATCAAGGTTATGTAGTAATTTACTTGTCATCCAAATCCACATCTCTGAATTCTATAGCAGTTCAATTGAAAAGTTGCTTTGTAAATCCGTTTTGGCTACAGAATACACAAGACACGTCACTCAACACAGCATTTTAAAATTAAACAAAAGATACGGTTGTTTCATCTTTATAGGTTATTCCTAATATGAAATTTAATCATAAGCTTGGCAAGCAATTGCCAATGCCCGAGCATGAGTGTGTGATCAATGTTCTTTGTTTATGTTTATTTAGATGGCAAAGTTAGTTTGTGTCGTGACCAGTACTCTCAGTTTTTAAAGACACACCTTAGTCAAAATGATTAAGTTACCAAGTTTACAGTACGTTAATATCACTACAATATTATAGACTGAAATCTCTGCTGTAAATGCTGCTCTCTGCAGCATTTTCAAACTATTACCGACATGTAGGACTTTCGCCAAGTATGATTTTCGCAGCATTTTGTGACAGGATAGTCTATACACATACGGCTGTTTGACGTTTTTTCTCTGCACCAAGTCTCTGCATCTACCAAAAAATGCAGTTTTTTTTCTCCCATACAGTGTGCGGTATCAAAAATTCCATTAAAACAACACTCTTTCAGCTGTTCCTTGCATACAATATCTTGTTTGTCACGAGGGGCATGCATGAAATGTTGTTTGATGAAAGTAAAAATGTCAAACTGCAGTTAAAGTCAACAAATCAAGAATGAAACACCTGAAATTACATGAAACTCTGGAGGAAATGTGGATAGCGTGGTGACGCGATGACTTATTCAGATTAAGGCAAATATTTTGATTACTCATGTCCATGTAAATAGTCACTGTCTATCTCCCCTGCGTCTGTTTGTGTTGCTACTGTGAAAATAAGCGTGTGCACATACCGAAACTCCCCTTTTCATGCAAACCCTTCCCTTTTTTTTCACTTGACACTCCCACCTAAACAAAGCTTAACTTTGAAAGTACTTTGTCATTGAATATATCCAAATGTTGTTCTGATGTAATTGGCTTTTGTTATGACGATAAAAGCAGTGCTTATATGCTGACGCCCTGTGTGAATTAACATGATGAGTTGGATCGAGATTGTAGCTAAACTCTGCAGCAAAGTGGATCTCATGACTTAGATTTGAGCCTACAATTAAAGATCAACATTTGTCTGAGCAAGTGAATGATCATGCGAGACATGTACTGTACTTGTTCAAAGGATTACAAAGTCAGATCCCCACAGTAAATTTATCTTCAGCCGAAAATTTAGTATAAACTATTCAAATGATCATCGCATGTCCAGCCTTTGTGAAAACCTCCTTAAATTTGGTTGATCAGCTGCATATATGTATTTACGATGCATTATTATTGCATACAGTATATGGTACTGTGTATAGTATATATATATATATATATATATATATATATATATATATATATATATATATATATATATATATATATATATATATATATATATATATATATATATATTGTATGTACAGTATTGTGACTCTTTAATCACTCAGTGTCAAGTTCTAGACCTGGGAAGATATATGAAATTCACATCAAGACTTTCAGCAAAGAAATGGGAGTAAAGTGTGCCAGCTCTCCTGACTAGAGGACAAATCCTCACTAACATAATTCTATAACCAGCAAAGAGGTTAGTAAAAGCATCGTAACAGACCCTCAGTGTCATTTTTGCATTATAAATGGCTATCATAACTTTCTCCCATGACCATCAGTCTTTTTTATTACACAGATACCCTACAGAGAGCATTGGGGATATTGTCAGTCACCTCCAGCTTTAAGTAATGTGTACAAATGACCACACGTACATATTTCTCCCATGTTCTGATTTTATTATACATCTCTCACCTGCTTATTATTTCATGCGGTTCAGAGGGATTTTACACAATGGTCTCAGCCTGTCGTTTATAATTTATTTCATGACAGCGCAGCACAAATTCGCTAAAGCATTATTCATTCGAGTGTTCATTAATTATGCAAATGAGTTGCAATTAACTAATCTCTTCATAAGACGCCATTTGCATGTTAATGAACTGCACGGTTGTGACATTATTTAATTGGGTAGATAGATACATTAAATGCACAGTGTGAGTCTCCAAGTGATATTACACTCGATGCATTAAAAACGAGTAGAAATTAATAATGTGTGCCGGCAAAACTTGATCCGAAAGAAACATTCAGCTGGATCTTTAATAAAAGCAGTTTTAACCCAGATCACAGAATAAATATGTGCTGCTGTGGTTATTTTTAAAGTTACACTTGGTGGAAAATCTTCAATTGATATTACATTGTTTAAAAATGTCAATAAACAGAACAATCTATGTTATAATTAAACCCTGAATAAAAGATGGTGTATTTAGGGTACCTTGCTTGTCTTATTGGCAATACATTTATAAAGATAATAATAATAATAATAATAATAATAATAATAATAATAATAATAATAATAATAATGTACATTTGATGGGTCAATGCTGGGTCAAATATAGACAATCTCAACCACTTGTTTAATAAGAGTAATTTCAATTTAGCTGAAAAAAATAACCCAATGTTGGGTTTGCTCTACACTCTCAGAAATAAAGATACGCGAGCTGTCACAGGGGTGGTACATTTTCAAAAACAAATTTTATGTATAAACCTTTTGAAAAGGTACCACCCTTGTGACAGCTCGCATACCTTTATTTCTGAGAGTGTAAGACCCAATATTGTGTTGTGACAAACCAGCATTTTTTAGAGTGTGTGTTTTAAGAAGATGTACATGTATGGAAAATATCCTGCTAAATTACAGCCAGGACATGGTCATTATTATTAGGGCTTGACATGAACTAATTTGATCACAAACCACTGCAGCAGCTTGTAGTTTTTCAACATTACTAGCCACTAACAATTTTGTTGTTGGGAAAATATATATATTTTGTGCATAAAATTTGACTCGGCATCCCAAAATTACTTGATTTAAATTATGTGTTATGTCCTCCTCATTCATTTAACTTTTTTTGTGTTGTGAGCTTTCTCAATGAGGATGAGCAAATATGTTAGGGTTTCATAGAGTTGCATTGCAATTTGTTTTATTTCACATGACTATACAGGGCTCAATGCTAGGGATTTACCAAGCTTCTCTCTAGCCACACCAAAGTAATTACTTCCTTGCCAAAGTTTTTAAATAATTTGTCAAAACCATAAAAATGTAGTTGTGTACATGCACTTTTTATTCAACAAAAAGTTCTTAAAAAACAATAGACATAAAAAAAAATGCTCATGTATCTAAAACTATACAGTAGTCTGTCCCAGATCACCAATTAAGAATACATAAATGGAGAGTTTATCTCCTATTAAAGCAATGTTATTATAAAGGATGATAATTAAACCACATTAACAAAAATAACTGTAAGAAAAACAAAAAGTGAAGAAAAAAAAACATGCACAATAATGAAAGGATGGTTTTGCACACACGGTTAACAAAGATCATTAATAATCTGTTCAAAGAATGGTTAAAGTGAAAGCGGCAACTAAACTCATTGAGTTGAATTGAGTTGTTTGTGTCCTCACTGCACTTGCCAGGAAACACACACGCACGCACACACACACGCACACATGCACACACACACACCCCTGGGTTGCAATAGTGCAATATTAAAGAAATCCAGAATGCGCAGAAATTATTAAAAGTATTATATTCTGTTCAAATATATTCAAAATTTGTAGTTGTTGTTTATTTTTTTCCTACTTAATAAAGCTTTACACTCCTTCCCATTTGGTGGAAAAAAAATGCACCATAAGCTGGTTTTCCAACTGCCATTGAGTGAAAAATTACAACAAGACATATTGATTTTACATGTGAGCAGTTAATTCACTGCTGAACAATCGAATTGTATAGTGTGCAGAAATAAATCTTGCCCTTTAGCTTTACATCTTCCCATACACTTTCAGAAATAAAGGTACACAATCAGGCACTGGGGCAGTACCCTTTCAAAAAAGCACACTTTTATACTTGGTTTATCATTGGTACATTTGTGTATCTATGATATACACAGTTACACATTTGGGTATTAATATTTACCTTTCAAAACCTGTTAGGAACAAAAAAAAGTACCTCTCAAAAGCTAACCCCAACCTCAGAACCATTCAAATACAGTGTTGGTAGCATAATATGCTGAGTAGAATAAAATGTCAGGTCACCAGCCTTAGTAAAAGTAACTTTAAAGAACAAATATGCGCTACTGTAGAATAATAAAGCCCCAATAAAAAGGATCGGTTACAGAGCTGAGAGATACAGACAGACTAAACACAGAGAAAGCCAGTGTGTCTCTGAATGAAGCAGGGTATCTCTGTGTTATCAGAGGTCTTTTGAAGAACATCTGTGTTTGGAGTGTTTGTGGGGATTTCAGCCAAACTGCTATCTCTGCGCCCTGATCTGAAGCAGTTGGAGCTGCTCCTTTATCGTCTCCAAGGACCTCCACCCACTAACGGACATTTCCGTTGATCCCGCAGAAAAAACGCCCCTCGCCTTGCCCTGACCTGCGCCCCCTCTACCGTCAAGTGTTCCTGTCAGTTCGGAAGTGATGGGTTTCCTCAGGAAAATGGGGAGACATTGTAGATCTGTAAAGTGGTGAATGGTCTGTCTACTATCTGGGGAAAAGTATGCCTTTACATTCCTGTACATCTCAGCAGCAGTTGCTTGGCTGGCAATTACTGCCAATTTCTTCAGCTAACTATTTAACAGTGTGCTTGTGTGTGGGTGTGTACACTAGCAAGAAGCACAGTTAGTGTGTTTAATTCATTTCTATTGAATCTGGGATTGACAGTGGACCAGTATATATATACTGGTCCACTGTCATTTAACAGAGCTTTTATAACAGCAGGAAATGCAAACAGCTGAAGTTTGAGGAAGAAGCGATGAAAAGTACACAGGTTTGCAAACCCACCCAAAGTTACAACTAATGGTGCTGATGAGAGCGAGATATATATATATATATATATATATATATATATATATATATATATATATATATATATATATATATATATATATATATATATATATATATATATATAATAAACAATTGAGAACAGCCGAGTCTGTCAAAATGCTAGGGAATTTTTAGCCTTCAAACTTATAGCAGCTATAGGACATTACACTGACAAGTAAAGCAACCAATCACACTTATTAACCAATGACAGACAGGAATGTGAATGTATTTATAACATACTATTCTTTAACACCATGTCAGCAACAATAGGTATATTAAATCTCAAATAATCTCAATCAGTGTTTCCCCTACCAATACATTAGGGGGTGCCTCGCTCTCCCAATGGCTTTTCCCACCTCCTTAAAGTCAAGTTAATATTATTTTTTTATAGAGCCAGATCACAACTTTTAAAGAGCTAAATAGCCATATGTAATATCTTATTTACACAACAGCATGAAGGGCTCGAAATTGCGACCATTTTGGTCGCATATGCCCCCGAAATTTATTCTATGCGACCTTATGATATATATTGGAGGCATTTGTGTGACTGCATATGGTTGTAGTGCGACCTGTTTTATTTATTTTTTAAAAATACGTGCGGAAATCACTCCTCCCTGCCACTTTATGGGTTCATATTAGCTGTCAATCACTCAAGGTTCTATGCTGTCATTTAACAGAGCTTTTATGACAGCAGGAAATGCAAACAGCTGAAGTTTGAGGAAGAAGCGTTGAAAAGTACACAGGTTTGCAAACCCACCCAAAGTTACAACTAATGGCGCTGATGAGAGCGAGACAAACTATACATTTCGAGAATGAACCGCGGCTGTGGCTGGAAAACAATGTTTTAATGCATTGCAAACGCTGAAGATGCACCTTCAGCAGTAGGTGTAAATTAATTTAGCTAAACTGCGACATGGTCATCTTCCTGAAATATTATGATCCATCAGGTAATGTTTTTTTCCTCTTCAAGCATGTCTCGTTTGGTCTGCTTTTGGTCCACTCTCGAGAGCAATTTCTACATTCACCCCTGCCCAAGCGAACCGCACCAAGAGGGCAAACGAACTCTAGTGCGATTCAACCGAACTAAATCAGGCAGGTGTGAAAACACCCTAACCCAGACATTTAAAAAGAACATATTTTAGAGCAGTAATCACAATACCATGAAGCCGTGATATTTATATCAAAAGTTATCATACTGTCAGAATCATATACAGGCCCATGCCTAAAATACAACAGCTTTTTGAGGATTTATTTATTTCTTTTGGTATTTCTAGACTTTAAATGAGTTGGGAATGTGTTGCTGTCTATGGAGGTTGAGGGAGCTCTCAGATTTCACCTAAAAGATTTATTTTTGGTATTCTGAAGATGAACAAATGCCTCAGGGGTTTAGAACAACATGAGGGTAATTAATTGATAACGGTTTTACATTTTGGGGGAACTAACCCTTTAAGAACATTCAACTTCTGGAAAAAATGGCCCATTGTCTACTGATAGGGGTTGACCAGCCTGATTTCACGAGAAAACGTTAGTATTTTATGTTTTGCCAGTTTACTGGCTAATTCATACGAGTTGAGTCGTGCGACATTGTACAATTTTAAAAAGGAGGCATGGCACCTAACCCCACCCCTAAACCCAACCGTCATTGGGGGATGAGCAAGTCGTACTAAATTGTACGAATTAGATCGTAAGAATTCATGCGATTTAGCCACTAAATCAAAAAGTTACGAATTGCCGTGAGATTGTGTTGAGTTGACAGGAACAGCTCGCACATTTTTATAGCAATTTTGCATGACTAACTTGAAGATGAGGTAATCTGTGTGGAAAACTTTTAGACCCTCATGCAAAATTCACATAAATTGACTAGACTTTTGAAGAAATTTCCCATACAACAGTAAACGTGATCGCACTCTTCATTACATTTGATCATCGGTCAGCAACACATACTGTTACTGGTTATCAGTTTCACCAACACAATCTCAAGGCAATTCGTAACTTTTTCATTTAGTGGCTAATTCGTATGAATTCGTACGATCTAATTCGTACAATTTAGTACGATTTGCTTATCCCCCAATGACGGTTGGGGTTAGGGGAGGGGTCAGGTGCCACGCCTCCTTTTTAAAATCGTACCATTACCTACGACTGAACTCATACGAATTTGTACGAATTAGCCACTAAACTGGCAAAACGTAAAATACTTACGTTTTCTCGTGAGATCAGGCTGGTTTCACTCCTGGTGAGATTAGATCATTTGCCAGTCTGCTTTTTTCAACATACTACACAACTAAAGCTCCAATTTAAAATTTAAAAAGTAAAAAAAAAGCCCTTTTCACACGTTTCGCATTCATCTGAAGTGCTGGAAATGACTCCGCTTGCCAAATGAACCCTGACTTCCCGGGGGCTTGGAAAACCTGGCTGAAATCCCCTCTCTCAAGATATCAACGAGGTCTGCGCCGTGACGTGTGGATGCATAATTAGCAGCAGCATGAGAGCGAAGTGGTATTAATTATTACGATTAAAACATTAGCCATGCAGCTCATGCGTTCGTTGTGATGAAATGGGCCTGCGTCCCCCTGACCTACAAACCACAACGCACAGGCACCAGAAGGAAGATGCGTAATTGTGTTTCCAGTTCTCCTTAAGACGCTGGCATAATTAGTGTGCTTCGCGCCCGAAAGAATAGAGGTGATTTGGAAAGTGTCCAAATTGCAAGCCTTAATGAAAACGCGCCGTCGGTGAAGGGTAGTCTGTCAAAGGAAGCAAACTTCTCTAGGGCGAATGCGTTCGTGTGACTTGGCCGTGTTTAAATGGGATCTTGCCGTCCCGTGAGACATGGAGACGGGGTGGTTTTATGGAGGGGGGTGCAGGATTTGGGGCTAAACTAAACAGATTTTGAGCCAGAAGGGCTCTGCAGTTAAAGTTTAATGAAACCATACACACAATGAGGCATGAGTGTATGAAAATAGTAATGCTTTCTCTCAATCACTAAACAAAACCCAAATGCTCTGTCAGAATAAATGATGTTTTATCTTTACGGATGTCACTCTAAATCAGATGTTGTTTTCTGAAATTTGAAGTTTATTAAAGCAGTAATCCACTAGAGGCCTCGTGTTAAAGTGATTTTGTCACTCCCATGGCTTAATGCTTTGGTAAAATGGCAGCAATGATAATGTAATAAAATATACCAGTGTATAATGTAATATAGTGACACATGTTTGGGGTCTTACACAGTTGTGCAGTCATAATTCAATTGTTAGGAACTGATTTTTTTTTAGAAAATTTACACTGTATGTGCTCTTTGTTTTTCAGTAAAAATAAAGATTTTAATATGTTTTTATCACCATTTAAATTTAATATTTTCTAATAAATTATATGTAATTTATTGCTGCAATTTAAAAGCCATTTCTCCAGTCTTTAGTGTCAAACATCTTTCAGAAATGAGTTTATTTACTTAATATTAAAACTTGAGGCTCAAGAAATGTCCTTTTTTTCAGGATTTGTTAATTAAATAGTGTTTAATATTTAAAATAAAGCTATTTTGTAATTTTATAAATGTGATGTAATTTATTCCTGCAATTTAAAAACCATTTTTCTTGTTGGCGCCAGTGGTGTATAGTGCATCGACACATGCACTCTGGTGCTCAGGGCGACCCGAGTTTGATTCCCGCCTTGCGGTCCTATACAGATCCTCCCCCTCTCTCTGCTCCCCATGCTTTCCTGTCAATACTCTCTACTGTCCTATACAATAAAGGTGAAATTTCCTTTTTTAGGATTTGTTAATTAAATAGTGTTTAATGATAGAATTAAACTCGTTTGAAATATTTTAAATGTCATTTGCAATTTATTTCTGCAATTTAAAAGCCATTTCTCCAGTCTTCAGTGTCATCTTTCAGAAATGAGTTTATTTACTAAATATTAGAACCGGTGGCTCAATAAATGTCCTTTTTTCAGGATTTGTTCATTAAATAGTGTTCAATACTTGAAATAAAACCCATTTCGTAATGATATAAATGTCATATGTAATTTATTCCTGCAATTTAAAAAAATAAATAAACTCACTCCAGTCTTCAAGGTCAATCATCCTTTAAAAATGGGTTTGTTTACTAAATATTAGAACTGACGGCTCAAGAAATGTCCTTTTTTAAAGGATTTGTTTATTAAATAGTGTTCATTATTTGAAATAAAACCATTTTGTACTATTATAAATGTCATAAAGTTTATTCCTGCAATTAAAAAAGAAAAACTCACTCCAGTCTTCAGTGTCAATCATCTTTTAAAAATGGGTTTGTTTACAAAATATTAGAACTGACGGCTCGAGAAATGTCATTTTTTTAAGGTTCGTTCATTAAATACTGTTCAATATTTGAAATCAAACCATTTCGTAATATTATAAATGTCATATAATTTATTCCTGCAATTAAAAAAAAAAATAAATACACTCCAGTCTTCAGTGTCAATCATCCTTTAAAAATGAGTTTGTTTACTAAATATTTTAACTGACGGCTCAAGAAACGTCCTTTTTTTCTCCAGGATTTGTTAATTAAATAGTGTTTAATAAATCAAACAACTTTGTAATAGTATGAATGTCATAGGTAATTTATTCCTGCAATTTAAAAGCATTTCTCCAGTCTTCAGTGTCAGTCATCTTTCAGAAATTAGTTTATTTACTAAACATTAGAACTGAAGACTCAAAAAAATGTCCTTTTTAGTATTCGTAAATTAAAGGACACCTAGGTTACCCTTTTTTCAAATTTAATATAAGTCTTTAGTGTCTCCAGAATTTGTCTGTAAAGTTTCAGCTCAAAACACCTTTTATAAGATTTTATTTGATACCTTTTTGCATCAGGCAGCGGTTTTGTTGTACTGCGGCTTTAAGGCTAGTCCTTGCGGTTGGTCTGAAAACCACTCCAATTGGTCCACAGTTTTTGTGTTGTTAAATTGAAAAAAGAAAAAAAAAAAAAAAAGGATTGGGTGTGTTTATATCACCCCAATATGGCCGTATATAAACTATACCTACACACATGCCTGTCCAAACAGCTTGAGAAGTAGATTTTTCACCATAGGTGCCCTTAAATAGTGTTTAATATTTGAAATAAAACTATTTTGTAATATTACAAATGTCATATGTAATTTATTCCTGCAATATAAAAGCCATTTCTCTAGTCTTCAGTGTCAATCGTCTTTCAGAAATGAGTTTATTTACTAAATATTATAATTAGAGGATTAAGAAATGTACTTTTTTCAGCATTCGTTAATTAAATAGTGTTCAATATTTGAAACAGAACTATTATGTAATACAGTGGTTCCTCATTAATCACAGACTAAAAATATATCCCGCGATAGGTGAAATCCGTGAAGTAGTCAGCTTTAGCTTTTACAATTATTACAGTAGATGTTTTAAGGCTGTAAACTCACTACACACTTTATACACTTTTCTCAGACAGGCATTAACGTTCACACTTTTTCTCTCTTGTTTAAACACTAAAAGTTTAAACTTTCATAGAAAAAAAAGTCCAGTATTATAGAATGAAACCAAAGATCAAGACCTGTTGTCAGGTGCAAACATTCATCACTGTCAGCAAAAGGTTCATAAAGCTTTTTAGCCTTTCTGTGGATAATGTTGGCATCCAGCATAATGTTTGTTTTCCTGCAGTCACTGATCCACAAACCCAAAAATAGACTCCATTCTTAAGGGGGTTGCACAGCGGATGCCCCGTGCACATGACAGTTGGAAGTAACACACACCGGACGCGCACATTCACATGTCATTTAAATTAAATGCATTGGGTTGGCGCAACTTGAGTCATAGCTGGGCACCGCAGACAGCCACTGACTTGCAGTGCCAGTGTGTGTACCATGAAATACACCTATGTTTACAATTCTGAAATGCAAGGCGCTGCATGGTGTAGTGCATCCGGTGTGTCACCCCCTTTACAGTGGTCTTTCTGAGAGCAGTTACAACCCTTTTTGCATGCTTGTTTGAACTCACACTGGTATAGCGATCGAAGATTTGTGTTAATTTGGCAAGCTGAATACATTCTGTACTTTACAGGAGACACAGAGGAGATTTATCGACAATGGTCTACAGCCAATCAGGATGCAGAACACAATGTGCTGTAAAAACTAACAATTATAAAAATAAGCATGTAAAATTGCACAAAAAAATTTGCTAAACTGCGAGGCTACAAAAGGTAAATCACATATAGTGAGGGACCACTTTTAAATGTCTTTCCTTTTTGACTTTTAATTATTTTAGCATTGTTACTTAAGCTAAAAAAAACATTTGCACCTTGATTGAATTAAAGATTTAAAATGAGCTGAAACAACACAATTCTTAAGGTTTTCTGGGATTTAATTATTTTATGTTCAATCCACTTAAATTTATAACATTTTTAAATTAACTTAACCTCTGTAGGAACATGTAGAAAATATGTGAAACAGCATTTTTTGTTTTTCAGTATAATTTCGAACACACAATTTAACACACTAAATTGAAAAAAAAAATATATAAAATAAAACGACAACAAAATCACTGATAATCAATTTCAAAAGACAGCAAACCCATTAATTCTGGCTGTGTGAATTATCCTGGGACATTGAGTGAGGATAAATCTGAAATGGCTTTAAATAAAGGATAATCGCCTTTTGAAAATAAAGATGTGAACGGAATTAATCACCACCGAAATCAAGAAAGTGCCCATGAGTGCAGCTGCGCCCAATGAAAGAGAGTTCCAGTCAAATGCTAAAAAATGTACATAATTTATCCACCCTTCTGAAAGAACACAAGCGGTGTGCTGAAAACCGCATATCTGGTACTCGTACGCTTGCATAGACAGTGACGAGTTTCACTTAAGGAGCCACGCGCTAATGAAGATGCTCTAAACATAACCCACAACTCTCTAGTTCTGACACCTACCAATTAACACTCCCCAGTATGAAGCCTTCTATTACCAATAAACTGAGCAGGCAAAACACTGTCGTGGCTCCCCTGTAATGGAAAATAATTGAAGAGTTAAGTGGGTCTTATTACTTATCCAGCAAGACTCTGCGTGCTAACACACACAAGCTAATATCCGAGTTCATCGCCCAAAAAGCCTTTGAAGATCATTTAATTGGCCCCCAACCGATGATTATTCATTAGCTAGCCATTCAGAGGTCGAAATTTAACTTCAGCACTTTCTTTTCTGAAAATGAGAATCTACTAACTGTAATAGTTTAACTTTTTTTTTTGGTTTGCTAAACAGGTCGCTGACATCATGGAACTGACAATTTTTTACAAGTAAAAGCTGTAAAATAAAAATAAGATGACATAACCCTGAAGAAAATGCTAACGATTCACTTGTGAGCTTTAAAATGTTCAGAAGGACATGTAATCTTTTGGCGGATTACAATGGAAATTATACTTAATGCAAGCATACTGTGAAATCATACATACTGTGAAATAAAATCCATAACCTTTGCATTTCTAAAGCAATGATCTACTTGTTACAGCTACTGGACAACAAAGGGATGACAACGTCTGATTGTATTTTTATTAACTGTATTATCAGAGAGTCTTAAAGTTCCAGTGAATTTAAAATAAAAGTTTTTAGATGTCAGTATCATTATGTTAGTCGTTCAAAGCTTGCAGTTTGTCACTTCCACCTAAATGGATCAATGTTTTTTGTTTTTGTTTTGACACAACCTTATAGGTTAGTTTCTCACCAAATCTTCAGACCAATCAAATGCTCTCTAGTATTTGATTTGTGCTGCCCCTTTCAAAACACTTTTTTTTTTGCCTTTTATTAGACACTCAGATAGTCAAATGGCAGTGTAACAGACTCATTTGAATCAATGATGATTTGTTTAGTAAGATTTGCTACTGAATGCATTGACTCCAGCCGTTCGCGAATGACATAAGATCATCGTACTCAATATTAGTGATATATAACGCTACTCAGCTTATTTATTTTTTGCCTACATTGAATGCATTTATGAATGCAAATGTATTATTTTTGAGACTGATGTGGCTCCATAGTGCTGTGTTAAAAGCAAAATGCTTTGATAAATGTCCTGCCTTGCCTTCATGTTTCAGTTGAGATTGGTAAATATCAATTTAAAGAAAAATGCACATTTTAAAGCTCTTCACAGGATCATTAATAAATCTAATGACATATTCACTCCACAGCATTTACACAAATGTTATCAAGATTTAAAAATTCTTCAAAAAGAACATGAAAAATGACCTTTTCGTCTGCCATAGTTAAAACTATTGTGTGTTTAAAACAATCTTCAATTCACTAATGTTTCTGTTTAAAAACCCATATGTCAGGGCTGAAATTAGCACTGTTGTTTCCTTTTGGAAATTTACTTTGCACAGAGCCTTTATTAAACAAGGTTTTTTGAATCATTACACAAACAAAAATTAATTAATTAATTAATAATTTAAAAATAAATTTTGTGAGAGGGGAGAACCAAAACTGATTATACTTCATTGCTTTACAAACCACGGTTCCAAGTCTTTTTTCTGGTCTTCTAGTCATTTGCTAGCATGTTAGTCTTTCAGTCTACACTGTAAAAAATATTGAGTTCCACACCATCACTTTTTGTGTTGGAACAACATCATGGAATGGGGCAGTCGTGGCCTAATGGTTAAAGAGTTGAACTTGGAAGAGATTGTCTGTGGTAAGATTGAATAAACAGGGTTCCCACCACTCTCAATACCGCAACTAAGGTTAGTCCATTGAGCAAGGCACTGAAACCCCAACTTTTCCTCAGGTGCCACAGCAATGGCTGCCTACTGCTCCAGATGTGTGTGTTCACAGTAGTGATGGTGAAATGAAGCTTTCTGAATCAGAACAGTTCGACTCAATTGTATTGGAAAAAGGTTTGTTACTCGAACCTTTCCAAATCAAAGCTTGAAGAGGACCTCTGTTGATTAAAGTGTTGGAAAGCACTGTGTTGCAAAAATGTCATATGTTCAGAACTGACCAACTCATTCATGTAGTAATACAACAGTAATATAAACTAATTTTCAATTACTGTAGTTTTTTTTTTTTTTTTTTTTTTTTTACATATAAGTTGTGTTACATTACACCACCAATGACTGTAGTAAAATCAAAGGTATTCAAACGTATTTAAGTTTATCGTATTCTAACCAGTTCTACCCCCACCCATTCGTTCTGAGACAGGATTAAACCAGTGATTTCTGCATGGGAGGCAAATGCTCTGAGGAGGAAGATATGGGAGTGAGGCTTCTAGGCTGTACTTGCCAGCTGGCCTTCGTTACACACTACATTACAATATGCAGTGGCCTTCTTTAAAAACATTTGTAAATAATACACTTTAGTATTGTTTAAAAGCTTTTTACTATGAATTACTATTGTATTTAGTTGAATTACTAGTGCGTGGGGCCGGTGCAGTGCTTTGAAACAGTAGAGATGCATGTAATCGATGCCTAATCCCTGGCTATACACTTTTACTAACCCTTGAGGGTGTTTAAACCTTTGAATTAAAATTCGAAACAGTCAGGTGAGTATAGGCGAAAATTAATCTTCGGACATTACGAATCATGCGGTTACGGCTAAACGAATCAAGCTGCGGTACGAGATGTATCTTTTTTTTATACATACTTCGAAGCCTTGATGCACACGTCACATCCCTAGTTCACAGTGTGTGTGTTCACTGCTGTGTGTGTGCACTTGGAGGGGTTAAATGCAGAGCACAAATTTCAAAGTATCACCATACCTGGCCCAAAATCATGATTTTTATAATTTTTTTATTATTAAATTTAGCAGGCTATTAGTTTTAAACAAATTTAAGTAGACTTAATATAAAACAATGAAGTTTTCCCCAAAAAGCTAAGAATTGGGTTGTTTCAGTTCATTTTAAATAACTAGTTTGAACAGCAAACATCCTTCCTTGAGTGCAGAAGTTGTGAAGTATCTCCAAGGTCCCATCAGTTGTAGTGTACTAATGCACACTACACAAATAAAACTATGAACTGGACGTCTTTTATGAATTACCAATCTAACCCTTAATAAAAAAGGTTCTTTGTTGGAACTGGTGGTTCCATGAAACACCTTTAACATACAAAGAATGCTTCCACTTTAATTTTTAAAATGTTTTTCACATACAGTATATACACTCTGTACTTTCGGTCTGTTTCTCTAAAGGTCCATTAGGGAATCAAACATGTTTTCAACTGTTGTATTTGGCACCTTTATTCATAAAAGTGTATGTCAAAATGATCATGCCAGAATCAGGCTAGTATTGAATTGTCTGAACCTGGCAATAACATGCAATTTTATCACCCAACACAAAAAGATGGCATGAAAGCAGAGGGTGGAGCCCCTAAACAGCAGTAGTCATTGAGAGCTCAATTCATTAGCAGGCATCTAGAGATTCACGCATGGCAACTTGCCAATTCCCAAAACACATGCTTGCCTACATATACTCGCCGTCTGTGATTTCATATGCTATTTTGCATAAAACATATAAGACACACATAAGAGTTCTGACTGACATGACAGGTCTACACAATGACAACATCTCATTTTATTCAGTTACATTCACTGATCTCAATACTATAGAGATTTGCTTGCAAGCTGATTGTGATTTTCATTCCAGTATACTCACAATCACTACAAATTTAATGAGAAACATTAAAAAGTGCAATCATAAATAATGTGACATTATTATAAAAGCTATAAATAAAACTCTAGGTGACATGTTTCTGGCAAACAACCACTGAGTGAGTCAGAACTTTTCTCTTAAAGGCCAACATGATTTTTCCACTCTAAAGATGTCAGTATGACGACTAGATTAATATTGTCGACAAGGATTAAGGTAAAGTTTGTTTTATCTACTCACACATTTGTTAATTTAACAATCCCTATACAGGATTTGCTCACCACGCTAATTTAAATATTCAGTTTGAGATTACATTTAAGCATGAATTCAAAACAACATTAGCAAAATGTAACTGACTGTGAACAATGTTGTACTTTTATAGTTATTGGCTGCTAATATGATTTCACTATTTAGAATTAGCAAATAATACTTTTCTGAAATTATATTATTAAGGAGAAGGTCCGAATGTTCGAATATAAAGCCAACTTTACATCAATTCTACAGGGTTGAGTCCCAACACTGTTGATTACTGAATCTCAGCACAAAAAAAAATGGTCATGATTCAAAAACAGTGGGCCATAAAATTGTCTGCTTGCACAAGCATCCAACATCACATCAATTGGAAAAACAAAGCAAAGCAAGCTGAGAATAAATCTGCACCACAAGCAATTTTAGGCAAAACAGCAAAAATAATGACCGCTTTCAAACAGATATTAAACATGTCCAATGCAGCTTTTTTGCAAGAGCAAGCAAACATCTGTTCTTATCAAAAATACTGCACTGTTTTAGACAAACTTATACAATAATGAAAAACATCCAACAAATACTCACTAATTTTGTGCTGTTGGTGGTCGATGTCACTTCCTGGATGATGATGTCATAGAGGAAGTATCCTTTTTGTAGTACAAAAGACAGGATGGATTAATATGAGTGAGTGTGAGAAAAGCTTAAAACAATGTATATATATATTATATATATAATGTATGTGTATATATATATATATATATATATATATATATATATATATATATATATATATATATATATATATATATATATATGGATTTTCAAACTATTTTTATACATTAAATATTTTATACAAAATGTTATACATAAAACATAAAAGCCACTGGCTTGCTTGGTTTGGGACTTGTGGATGTGCTCTTCAGTGTTTGGACTTTCAACAGTGAAAATTAAACCACACTGAACTGAACTGAAGTCTAACTCTGAAAACTGGACTGACACAGATTTAGTTTACTAGAACTTCTATATTAAGCTGCTTTAACACAATCTACATTGTAAAAGCACTATAGAAATAAAGATTAATTTAATTGAACTTAAAACTTTGAAATATGTATGTTCATAATATTGTGTTTTCTGTATTTTATGAGACAAATAAAAATGCTCCAATATTTAATTAATTTTAAAATAAATTTATATATTTATTCATTCATTTTTTTCAGCTTAGTCCCTTTAATAATCTGGGGTCGCCTTTGCAGAATGACCCGCCAACTTATCCAGCATAAGTTTTACGCTGTGATTGCCCAGCTGCAACTCATCACAGGGAAACACCCATACACTCCCATTCACACATATACACTATGTACAATTTACCTTACCCAATTCACCTATATAGCCCATGTCTTTGGACTGTGTGGGAAACCAGAGCACCCAAAGGAACCCTACACGAACACAGGGAGAACATACAAACTCCACACAGAAATGCCAACTGACCCAGCCAAGGCTCATACCAGTGACCTTCTTGCTGTGAGGTGACAGCGCTATCCACTAAGTCACCATGCCGTCCCTATATGCTTTTTATAAATTTAGAATTTTTTCTGTTTGGATTTATTTTTTAAGAGACATTGTGATAAATGTATATATCTTACACAATATTATTAAGAGTTTGTATTAGATCAACTGAAAAAAAGGTTTCTCTGGATTTATGAGATTTGCGTTTGAGTAAAATGTTTTATACATTTCTACATATTTTTTTTTTTGTTAAGTTTTGCATATGCCTGAACACCAAATTGAAATCGACAATAGATTTCTTAGCTAAGTATAAAAAGGCGAAATATCTGTACATTTTTATTTAAAATTCCGTAAAGGGAATCATTAGTTCACAGAATAAAACAAAAATCCTTATGTACTCAAACACATTAGCTATAAATAGGCCCACACAGAACCTGTGCGCGCAGAATTCCGCAGATTTTTAGCCCATCATTGAGTCTGTTTATTTACTTGTGTAAATGTGTGTAAATTTAGATTTAATTTTTTTATTAATTTCGGTAATATTATTGACTAATATGAAAATATTCATATGATTTATTTACAATGCAGTTTGTAAAGTAATCATTTCTGTCTTTTAGTAGATGTATTATATGACTTTTTTTTTAATCCAAATAAAATGCATCTTATTGGATTTGCATTGTAAACATTAAAAAGGTATTACTTTTTATTTCATATATTAAGTTTTTGTACTCCTTAAAATTATTTCACATAAATCTGCAGATTTTTTAGAAAATTCTGCACAAAAAAATAGCAAAAAGTGTCCACAGATTCTGTCTGGCCTTAGCTCTAAATCATAAATTATATATGATAAATACACTCAGGGCGAAGCAGTGGCGCAGTAGGTAGTGCTGTCGCCTCACAGCAAGAAGGTCGCTGGGTTGCTGGTTTGAGCCTCGGCTCAGTAGGCGTTTCTGTGTGGAGTTTGCATGTTTTCCCTGTGTTCACGTGGGTTTCCTCCGAGTGCTCCGGTTTCCCCCACAGTCCAAAGACAAGCGGTACAGGTGAATTGGGTAGGCTAAATTGTCCGTAGTGTATGAGTGTGTGTGTGTGAATGTGTCTGTGGGTGTTTCCCAGAGATGGGTTGCAGCTGGAAGGGCATCTGCTGTGTAAAAAGCTTGCTGGATAAGTTGGCGGTTCATTCCGCTGTGGCGACCCCGGATTAGGGACTAAGCTGACAAGAAAATGAATGATTGAATAAATACACTTAAAAATGCTGCTTGTTTAAACGACTTATTTAAAATGAATTGAAACAACACAACTCTTAAGCAGGTCGCACACCAGAAGCGCCGCTCGGCGCCGCGACACGGCGCGTACATGACAGTTTAAAGTATCGCACACCAGACGCGCACATTCGAATGATATTTAACATGACACTAATCAGATGGCGCTCTGTGGCGCGGCTGAAAAATGAACTGCGTCCTGAGCCGTCGCCGGGTGCCGCCGACAGCCGCCGACTTGCGGCGCTGGTGTGTGTATCCTGATAGAAACCTATGTTTAGAATTCTAAAATACATGGCGCGGCGCTTCTGGTGTGCGACCTGCTTTAAGGTCCGTTGGAACAGCTTAATAGTTTATGTTCAATGCACTTAAATTTTGTCAAATTTTTGTTTGTAAAGTTTGTGTTGGGACAACATGAAGGAATTGGGGGGAACCTAGTAATTTTTTTAATAATGATAAATATGTGTGACAGACAGACAGACAGACAGACAGACAGATAGACAGATAGATAGATAGATAGATAGATAGATAGATAGATAGGTAGATAGATAGATAGATAGATAGATAGATAGATAGATAGATAGATAGATAGATAGATAGATAGATAGATAGATAGATAGATAGATAGATAGACAGATAGATAGATAGATAGATAGATAGATAGATAGATAGATAGATAGATAGATAGATAGATAGATAGATAGATAGATAGATAGATAGATAGATAATGTATGTCTGTCTGTCTGTCTGTCTATCTATCTATCTGTCTTTTTCATTGATTACAGTAGATTACATTTATCAATTCATTAGCATTTTTTGGCATGCCACATAGCAGCCTCGACCAGACACAGCTGCCACAGGTGCCTTGTATTTACTTCCCGCCAGTATTCTATCTCAGGAGTTTGACAGTGATTTTCACGTGTGTTTGGTTGTTGTTGTTGCCCGGTTCGCCCCGGTGCTCCGGCAACAGATGTGCTGCTGACTCAGTTTCCTCCGCTCCGCGTTTCTTCCATCAAGCGCTCTGTCACGGCCCCTGTCAGCCTTTAACAGACAGAGAGCTTCGTGCTGTCAGATCCATAACACAGTTCCTCCTACGACACCACACGCTGTCAAACACAACACATATTTCACACCGACTGAGGAGAATTCACAGTCTTTCTGCTCGGATCAGCGGCGCGTCACCCCGTCATTTCCCGCTGAAGTGAGTGAAGTTTTACCGTGTTCAGCGCTCATGTCACACTTCTTTTATAACGATGCTGTCGTGTTGCTGCTTCTTTAGAACGCAAAATAAAACAATAATGTATGAGAGGGTGGACTACACCGACAACTACACATGTAAATGGCGTTTTTAGACCTGACGTGAAGTATTATGTACTACCTTTGGTAGAATCTGAGTTAAAATCACTGTAACACTTGAGCCTCGAATGGATTGTTGTTTGCTATGAAATGACCCCCACATAAAAATAATATAGTAACTTATTTAGGCCTACTGTAAATTCTATGGTGTTTTCAAACAGTACTATTATGAAGTAGCCTACTTGCATTTGTTTGTTGTGGTAATTCTATAGTTTATTTGGTAACATGACCACTAAAATCATCCAATACTAGTTGTCTAAAAGGTATGTGATAGGCTACTACAGTTCGAGTAACATGATTAGACGTTGATATTTAGTTGATTTTAGGTTGGACGTTGGACATTGATGTTGGGTTCTCATTTTCATTTCTAAACAAAATCCAACAGCCCCATGATGTTGGGGTACGCTGGAGTACAACATCAATATGATGCCAAGTTGACATCCAGTGCCTGCAGGAAAGTTCATTCATTCATTCATTTTCTTGTCGGCTTAGTCCCTTTATTAATCTGGGGTCGCCACAGCAGAATGAACCGCCAACTTATCCAGCAAGTTTTTATGCAGCGGATGCCCTTCCAACCGCAACCCATCTCTGGAAAACATTCACATACACTCATTCACACACACACACTCATACACTACGGACAATTTACCCTACCCAATTCACCTGTTCCACATGTCTTTGGACTGTGGAGGAAACCCACACAAATGCAGGGAGAACATGCTCCACACAGAAACACCAACTGAGCCGAGGCTCGAACCAGCGACCTTCTTGCTGTGAGGCGAACGTGCTACCTGCAGTTTTAATTTTAAAATGCATAAGTTTTGCTACGCCACACCTTTCGTCCACACTACCCTGAAAACCTCAAGCCCCAAAAACGAAGTGTTTTGGAAACGCTGAAGGAGGCCATTTTCAATTTAAAACACTGCTGCTGCGTCTCAGTGTTTATAGCAAGTGTGCCGCAAGCCTACGTTTGAGTGAAGGTTTCGGCCGTTAGATCGCCCCCTGGGGGCTGGCTGCAGTACAAGTCATAAAGCCCGCCTCCTCCGTGTTAATGAAGGAGACTTGAGCCCAAATAAAAAAAAATATTACACTTGCAATAAAATGTCCCGAAAGATAGTTCTGGTCGATTAAGGAACTGGTTATTGTGCTGAAATAGGTGCAGATCTTCATTTTTGTAAACAGTTTGTTTTTAGCAGTAATTTAATGCTGGGCGTGTCATCGTGATTGAGAGCTGTGATTGACAGTTTCTCAAAGCGCGGCGTCTGAGCTTTGGCAGGAGACTGAAGTAGACTGAAATGTTATTATTCGATTTCTGTGTTATTTTACCATGACAAAATGAGTTCAGCAGTAAACTATAGTTTCTGACATACATGATCCTGGTGGAACACTGTTTATTCGCTAAGTTCAGGGCTTTTTTCGGGCTTTATTAGTTTGCTGATACACGCCTAGCCACCCAGATAGCAAAACACAGTTCCGGCTAGATTCTCGCCTGCCGGAGACTTATCTCTTAGAGCTCAGACTGACTAATGTTACCTCTGCTGGACCTACTCCGGATGCCTGGACTCACTACCCAATTCCAGCCCGAGTCAATCGAGCCAGATGCGGCGGCCGAGCGAGCCGGCGCTGCCGCATGCGAGCCGGAATCAGCCCGCGACGCCGCGAGTAAGTTATGCCTGCGGCCTGGAGCTGGCGCGATTGAATATATAAAACCCTCATATTTGTGAACGTTATTACATCCATTTGTGTTGATATGACAGCAAACGCATGCTGAGAAGTTCGGGGGGCGTAGTTGATTTTACATAAAGCGTTTGATTGGAAGCTCGACTCTGCTCATTTTCGCGGCTCCTCCTCTGGCTCCATCAGACAATCCTTCTGCGCATGTCTGGCTCCAATTTCAGCAGTCTTTTGCGACAGTTTGTGCCCGTCAAGCAGGCGTTTTGCCCTCAAGGCGTTCAATGGGAAAAAGGGCTGTCGCGTCGTCCATATTTTTTACAGTCATTGGTTTATAGAGGGAAAGCGGAGACTTCTGAAAATGGAGGCTTGATCTGATTGGGGCTTTTCCCTTAATATTAGGTAGACTTACACAAAGTTCAGACTTGCATTTTTTGTCCTTGTAAGTTACATGGAAAACAACTCCTGAGGATACGTTAGGTAAATCTTTAAAGGGAACAGTGTACTTATTCTTTTTTTTTTCGGCTTAGTCCCTTTATTAATCCGGGGTCACAACATCTGAATGAACTGCCAACTTAATTAGCACGGATGCCCTTTCAGCTGCAACCCATCTCTGGGAAACATCTATGCACACTCATTCACTACGCACAATAGGTAGCTTTTTTTGTGTTCTTTCAGAAACCTATGGGTGACGTCACGGATACTACGTCCATATCTTTAACAGCCTATGGTGTAAACGGGGCTTTAGATTTTAGTATCTGTATGTTTGTCTATAGTGTGCTCCAAAACAGTAACAAAATTTGCATTTAGAACATCCAAAGTTTGCAGTTTGTCACTTCCACCTAAAATGATCAACATTTTTTTTTCAAGTCACTGATACTTCAATTTCTCATCAAATCTTCTGACCAATTAAATGTTTGCTAGTACCTGACATCCCTCGCTCCCTTCAAGATGCTTCTCATTTGCTTTATATCTGATGCGCTTGAGCTCAACATTTCTAAATGAAAGCTGTGAGAAAAACAAAATACTATTGGCTGTTTTTTTATAAAGGGGAGGAGCTACTCTGCGTCCTACCCTCTCTTTGTGTTTGGGTTGGAATTATCTCAAACATTGAATAAAACTGCACATTTCAAAGCACTTTACAAGATCTTTAAGAATGTTTCATTTTACATAAGTATATCTGTTGCACTAAACGACTTACGAAGCATTTAACATGCTTTCTATTTATATAAAATCACTTTTGTAAACTTTTCAATACTATGGAGAATGTGAACTTACACTTGTGTGCTCAATCAGTATATTACAGCCCCGACTATGACCTAAATATGATTTATAGGATTTCTGTTTTAAAAGTAGGGCTATAAATAAAATAAAGTGATACCAACAAGTGTACTTTTGGGGTTGTTTTATCTACTGTAGCCCCATAAACAAACTCCTCTTCAAATTATAGTGCTGTCATGTCAATAATTGTCCTGTGCAAAAATAATCAAGCATTTGCTTATCTTTTTATTAGTTCCTGTCATGCACGCTTTATATATTCACAGTCACGTCACACACACAGACAACAAACCCTCCATTCATTCTTTAAGGCTGCATGCAATGATGTAAGCTGTCATGTGATATCCACAAGAGCTTTACATAAATGACACATAAATGATGATTAATATTGTGTGCAGCCTACTTATTTATTAAATCCTTTGGCATTTATATGAAAACAGCATGCTAAAATCATTCTTTCCTATTCATTTCAATACTTTATATCATCCTTTCATGATTCAGTGATCTCATTTCCGTTCCACTAAAGTCTCTTCATGACATAGTCCAGCAATGACCACAGCTCAGCTGAATAAAGTGGCTAAAGGTTGGGGTTTAGCATAACTAAAGGAGCTGTTGGCTGCACACGGGTGAGACACGCGACACTGTGGGCCTTTTGAGCTGAGGGTGAGCTCTGTACATGAATTCAACCAGCCAACGCTTTAGAAAAAGTGTTTTTCCTCCTCTGTCCGGGTCCCGTCTGAAGGGGATTAGGCACAACAATGAGAGCCTTGAGGAGGTTTCCTTTTACTCCTCTCATTTTCAGCCTCTCAGTTGGAACTGGCTGCAGGAAAAGCTGGCCAAACAAGCAAACGTTCAGGACTGAGACCTACATTTGTGCGATAATGAATAAAGCTTAATGTTTGCGTAAAACGCTTATTTTCAGAGACTGTGTGGCTATTGTTTGAGATGCAGATTTGTTTGGTTTCAGTCAACTTGTTCCACTCAATTCCCTTTCATTTATTTAGAAATCTGATGCGCAGTTTCTTTATATCAAGCAAAAGGATTTTCATCTAAAACAGGAAAGTTTGTCAATTAAAAAAATTAAAAAATTACTATGTTGAATTCTGTTGACAGATAGACAGACAGACAGACAGACAGACAGACAGACAGACAGACAGACAGACAGACAGACAGATAGGGTTAAGACAAACAGAAAAGCAGAAAGACCGGTGAAGAAAAAAGACAAATAGAAAAACAGACAGATAGACAGATAAATAAAGACGACAGATAAAAAAAGCAGACAGACAAACAGACAGAGAAAAAAGACAGATAGAAAAGGAAACAGGCAGAGAAAAAAGACAGATAGAAAAGCAAACAGAAAGACAGACAGATAGGTAGAAAAAAGACAGAAAAGCAGACAAAAAAGACAAAGACAGACAGTTAGAAAAAAGACAGAAAAGCAGACAGACAGATAAAGAAAAAAGACAGATAGACAGCTGGATAGACGGATGATGGATGTATAGGATAAATACAGATAGAAAAGCAGACAGACAGACAGGTAAAAGAAGACAAAAAGAAAAAAAAGACAAATAGAAAAGCAGACAAAGACATACAGGTAAAAGCAGACAGACAGAGAGGTAAAAAAAGACAGATAGAAAAGCTGACAGACAGGTAGAAAAGCCAATAGATAGATATGCAGACAAAGACAGACAGATAGAGGGGAAAAAACAGACAAGTAGAAAAAAGACAGATAGAAAAGCAAACAGACTGAGGAAAAAAATGACAGAAAAGCAGAGAATGACAGAAAGAGAAAAAAGACATAGAAAAGCAAACAGAAAGACAGACAGATGGATAGATGGATGGATGAATAGGATAAATACAGACAAAAAGGCAGACAGACAAAAAAAGACTAATGGAAAAGTAGACAGACAGACAGATAGAAAAGAAAGACATAGAAACGCAGACAGAAAGACAGACAGATAGAGGGGAAAAGACAGATAGAAAAGCAGACAGAAAGACAGACAGATGGATAGTTGGATGGATGAATAGGATAAATACAGACAAAAAGGCAGACATACAGACAGACAGACAGACAGACAAACAGACAGACAAACAGACAGACAGAAAGAAAAAGACTAACAGAAAAGTAGACAGACAGACAGATAGAAAAGAAAGACATAGAAACGCAGACAGAAAGACAGACAGGGGGAAAAAGACAGATAGAAAAGCAGACAGACGGAGAGAGAAAAAGACAGATCGAAAAGCAGACAGACAGATGGATAGACGGATAATGGATGGATGGATGGATGGATGGATGGATGGATAGGATAAATACAGATAGAAAAGCAGACAGACAGACACAGACAGACAGACAGACAGACAGACAGAAAGATAGATAGATAGATAGATAGATAGATAGATAGATAGATAGATAGATAGATAGATAGATAGATAGATAGATAGATAGATAGATAGATAGATAGATAGATAGATAGATAGATAGATAGATAGATAGAGTGCTCTATTTGCAGTAGATGAAGCACTTTCTAGTTAGTTTGTTTTGCCCCAATTAGTCTTTTTATAATACATGACCGTTTCCTTGTAAACAGGCAAATTCATCCATTATAGATCAATTTACACTTCTTGTGAGTTTTTCGAGCGGATGGCACCACAGTGCTGTTTATTCTCGTCCCCTCGGGAGATGTTTGCGTACTCATTTGCTTTCGTCTGCTAAATAAAGAATTGACATCACGTAAAACCTGCAAACACCTGGTCTGTGGATCACCGTCCAGTTAAAACAGTGCTCTGAACATGTAATGAAAGACTCGGAGCCGCTGATACGGGTGGTCCACACGCCTGCTAATGAATCGGGTCATGTGATGGACGCAGCAAAATCTAACAGCGAGATAATTATAGACACACACACTCCATTACAAGACCTACTTCAAAGGAAAAGGCACTTTGAGAGCTCGTTCCTATGAGGCTTGCCCCACCACCCTCTTTAAACAGAATCTCAAATCTGCACTGCCAACGACTCAGCAATTACACAAATTATCTGAAAGACTCGAACGCTTTTGGCACGCCTTGCAAGACCCAGTCATTACTGCAGGGGTTAGCAGAGGTTGGGGCAATGCCAGATAGGCTTTAGAAAACTTTCAATAAATGATTTAATGAATAAATAAATAAGTTCATAATTTATCTGCTTAATCAGGGTGCTCTCATATTCATAAGTATTCATAAGTATACTTACAACATTAATGTATTGGCAGCAATTGGTTGAAAGAATAAAAATGCCTTAACGTGTCTATTTTTCCCATTTCAATTATATCAAAATAAAAGTTTGTTTTCATTTTTTGTTAAAAGAAATATGCTACAGTAGGTGTAAGGTCATCTATAAGCTTGCTTCAAAATAAAATAAATTAAATTAAATTAAATTTATAAAATAAAACAAAAAAAGATAAAATAAACTAAAAAACAAAAACAGAAAAAACAACAAACGTAATTTAATAAAAATAAATGAATAAATAATTTGAAAAATTGATATAAAATAAAATAACAATGGCGACTTGGTGGCGCAGTGGGTTGCATGTTCGCCTCACAGCAAGAAGGTCACTGGTTCGAGCCTCACCTGGGTCAGTCAGGTGGCGTTTCTGTGTGGAGTTTGCATGTTCTCCCCATGTTCGTGTGGGTTTCCTTCACAAGTCCAAAGACATGCAGTACAGGTGAATTGGGTAGGCTAAATTGTCCATAGTGTACTGTATGTGTGTGAAAGAGTGTGTATGGATGTTTCAAACATATGCTGAAAAAAGTTGGAGGTTCATTCGGCTGTGGCGACCACAGATTAGTAAAGGGACTAAGCCGAAACGAAAATGAATGAATGAATAAATTTATGGTTTGTTTTGTTTTATTTTATTTTATCTTTTTAAAAATGTATTTTGTTTTGTTTTGTTTTTGTTTTATATTTCATTTTGTTTTAATGTCACTGCGTCACTCAAAAGAAACCAAATTTGAAAGAAAATAAAAAAATAATAAAACAAAATTTAATTTAATTAAATAAAAAATAAAACAAAAACAAAAACAAAATAAACCAAAATAAAATTAAATAAAAAATGTTAAAAAATAAAACAAACCAAAACTAAAATTTTATTAAATTAAAATAAATAGAAAATAAAACAAAATAAAATAATATATAAAATATATAAAAAAACAAAAAAAAATAATAAAATAAAATAAAACAAAATAAATAATGCTCTCTGGAATTTGATGCATCTCTCCCTCGACACCAGAAGTAGATGTGACTGAAATTGTTCACTTGTTTATACAACTACTATTAGTAGGGACCTCAGCTCTTTGGAATTGCTCTGTTTCTTCTTTTTCTTTAGAATGAATGGCATTTTAGAAGGTCTGAACATGCTCTAAAACTCACAAAACTTTGCGCACTTGCCAGAAGTGGCAAACACTTACATTTGTTATAGGTTTCGAAAGTGGGTGTGGCAAAATGCCTCAACACCTATGCACTTTTGACTTTTGGAGTGGCCCCGAGATGCGTATCATGCACATGCATGTAAATTGGCACACACATTAAACATGCCAATACCTACAAAATAGTCTCTTAAAGTAAAAGTCAGATATTTTCAAACTTTCTCTGCTGTTTTTGCTATTTCCAGGCCTTCTATTTTAACAAACTCCTTCTGGGAATTTTATCAGATCAACACCAAAATTGGGTTTTGTTTTCTCTAGGCCTTGGTGGTGTTAAATTGCAAAGATCTAGAGTTTTTGTCGTAGGGCGTCCTCACAAACTTTGATGTTTCGCGACGAAACATATATAACTCAGGCATTTTCCGATCTGTTTCAAAATCCACATGTTTGATAATAGTCCTGACATAAACATGTTTACATGCCAATATCTAGTTACGTTTATAGTGCCATCTGCTGGCAACAGGCAACAAATGATATGGTTTACAGTGTAACTAACTCCTCCTAGAAATTTTATCTAATCGAATCCGTTTCATTAGTTTAATCCAAAGGCCTTTGGAATTGTAAAGATCTAGAGTTTTTGTTGAAAGGCGTGTCCATGGAGGACTGACAAAGTTCAGTGTTTAGCGATGGAGGAGGAAGTACCCAGCTACACACTGTCTGATCTGCTGGAAAAATCACATTCAACAAAATTCCTCTCCTGAAGACATCGACATGCCAATATTCATTTATAGTTATAGTGTCACCTGCTAACAGAAGGAAGTTTGGCATAAATTGGTGATTTTGTCAGGTTTTTTATATTCATGAGCTCAAATTATTGTTTTCCACTGTTCTCTGTCATCCTAAGGCCACAGGGTGGTAGTGAGCCCAGGTGCGAGCCATCGCTGCTTTAATTATTATTATATTAGACAAAATATAATATGTATGCATTCAAAATGTACACTTTTTCTCCAATATAGAGCAACTATTTTCTGACATCACTGCACTTCAGCTTTTCATCAGATGTTTTATCCGATCAAATGTTCTCTGGTGTCTGATGCATCACTTCCCTACATACAAAATCAATAAAAAAAATCAGAAAATGAAACTGTTCACTTGTTTACACAATTACTATTTCCTAAATGTCACCTAGCACATGCACTGTAGGATATAAACAAATTAGAAGGTGAAAAAGTGCTCAAACTAAACGTTTATAACAAATCTTGAAAGAAAATTATTAGTTGAATTTATTATTCTTCTTATTATTATTTGTCTGTCATATTTATTAACTTTGTATCGACTTTTACCGCTTTATAAGGAGACATGAACACTGCAGTCATTAAAACAATGCAGCTGGTTATTACTAAAGCTCAACTGAATTAGTTCTTGATCATTAGACATACTATGGTACCTTAGCTTCTTTAAAAGGTGCTTTTGTACCGAAACAGAATGCAGTGAGGCAGCAATGAGCTCTTTGGTTTCAGACGCAGCCTCATTTATCACTAAATGATGGAGAAAGGTAGTCAGAAATAAGTATTTTTTATAGCAAATGCGCTCATAAATGAAATCCAGATGGGGCTTATAAAAGTGAGTCTTTGTGTTTTATATTAATTAGCACTGAATCAATAATCATGAGATGGTGTCCAACATTAACCATTTTACTATTTAAAGAAATACTCCACCTAAAAAAGAAAATGTATTCACTCTTAGGTTATTATACTGTAATCTAGTTTAAATTAATTGCTCCTGTCACCTTTCCTGCAGGCACAGGACGTCAACATGATGTCATATTGACATTGTACCCCAACGTCATGGGGACGTTGGATTTTCTTTAGAAATGAAAATCGGGTTGACATTAGAACCCAACATCAGACCAACGTCAATGTCCAATGTCCAACATGAAATCAACCAAATATCAACATCTAATCATGTTACAGCTTGACGTTGTGTGGACGTTAGCACTATGACATCTATCAGACATTGGGTTTTGGTCACTTTCCAACACAACCTAAAATCAACCAAATATTAACATAATTTGACGTCATTATTGGACATCATAATAACCTTGTCCTTAGACGCTGGCTAGACATTGAATTTTGGTCACCTGACGTCATGATCTAAATCGAACCTAATATTAACGTCTTATGATGTTGTGTGCCTGCTGGGTTCTGTCATGTGACTAAAATCACACAGTATAAACTGGAAACTTTTCAGGCATTTGCCTGTTTGTTTACGAGACAATGGAAAGACTAAAAACGTGTAACAAAGTAGAAGTTTTTTAAAATGCTGTCATTGTCTTGTCCATGTAAACACCCAGAAACAAGAGTCTTTTAAAATCATGAAGTCATGTGAGTGCATAGTACTGTACATTTTTAGGGGTTCAAGAGTTCACACTTAGTTGTCAATTGACAACAAGGTGTGTTTGGCCCTAGAAGAGAGCCCTGAGCTCAGAAGATCCTCAAGCCGAGGGTGGGAAACATCTCTCTGAAGTGGTGTTAGTGAGCCCAGCAGGGGACACACAACCTGCGGTCTGTGTGAGTTGTAATGCCCCAGAAAGTGAAGGGGACACTATACTGTTAGTGGGTGCCATCTTTCAGATGAGACGTTAAACTAAGGTCCTGACTCTCTGTGGTCATTAATAATCACATGGCACCTCTCATAAAGAGTAGGGATGTAACCTTTTTGTCCTGGTCAAATTCCCTCCATCAACCCATACGATATTTATTTATATATCGCATTTATCGTGTATGGTCATACACACAAATCACTTCACAATCATGAGAGGGGGTCTCTCCACACCAACACCAGTGAGCAGCATCCACTTGGATGATGCCACGACAGCCACAGGACAGTGGCCCCAGTATGCTCACCACACACCAGCTATTGGTGGAGTGAAGAGACAGTAATGGAGCCAATTTAGTGGATGAGGATGATTGGGAGGCCAATGATCGGTAAGGGCCAATGAAGTGAATTTGGCAAGAAGTACCATGGGATTTTTAATGACCACAGTGAGTCAGGACCTCGATTTAACATCTCATTTGAAAGATGGCTCTCACTGACAATATAGTGTCCCCTTCACTATACTGAGGCATTAGGACTCACACAGACCGCAGAATGAGCGGCCCCTGCTGGCCTCACTAACTCCACTTCCAATAGCAACATTTCCCATGTGGTCCACCATCCAGCTACTGTTCAGGCTCAGTCGTGCTTAGCTTCAGTGAGTAACTGGTCTTGGGCTGCAGGGTGATATGGCTGTGGTTGTACTAGCCTGGTATACATAAAACAGCATTTCTTCCCATTTTCACAGAAATGTAAAACATTGTCGTGTAAACGTGAAACTTTTTAAAATGCAAAGGAAAAACTTCTGTTTGTTTTGGCTACATCATCATCATTTAAACATTTCCTAAGCTTCACTTGTATTGACCCCCAGATCATTCAACTCCACCAACACTACATAGCATTAAAAAAAAGCTCTTAAATAAACTTGTCGACATACAGTATATCTCATTGATCCAGATGCAATGGAAACATTGTTTGAAGGGTGCGGTGCATCTGACTCAGCCGTTGGATCAGAAGCAGACTCTGGCTTTCTCTTCATCCCTCACTCCTGCCTTCTTTCACAGATCTCATCATCTGATCAGTCACAATATAATTAACACACACGTGTTTCCTTCCCAAAGCCCTTCCTTAGTCACAAAACCAAGACTCTCTCACAACAGTCCTTAACATGAGAACAACCACAATACAATAATCTGCCATCGTCAGCACATTTAACAGCCTGTGCATGAAGGAACCGATGCCTATGAGGTCATCTTCAATAACTGGGTCTGCCGAAATGTTGGCAGTGCTTGTTTTAACCATCAAAGATCAAGACTGGGGGGTTCGAGGGAGGAAGAATGCCAGATGTGGGCCAGAAAGCTGTGATTATGGATCAGATCACTCAGATCCCTGCAGGCTCAACAAAGAGGAAGGGTCAAGAGAGAGACGGACCCTGCGGAGAGAGACTGCGGTAGGACACTGACGGCGTAGAGGACAAACTCAAAGACAAACAGGAAGCTGGAGAGATGCACAGAGAGTGGCCACCCTATTTTAGCTTGCACAAGTGGGCACAAAGCCACAGGGTCAAAAGAGTCCAAATTAAAATCAGAGCACTGGCTCAAATCTTTTAAGCTCTTGCTTTCCAGAATTAGAGGTTGAAGGGCGAATCCTTGAGTTATTTGAAACTTAAGGCTGATTTGACCAAACCGTGGAGGATGAATTCGGTTTGGTGGTTGATCTGGGTTACAAAAATTATATATTGTTTATTTTATACACACTGAACAATGGTAATAGTAATGGTAATGATTTGCTGCTCATATTTTATTGCTATCAAATGTGAAAGAGTTTTTTTATGGGCCTAGTGTGTGTGTTGATCTTCTTAAGCCTGATTTATACTTTCGCCTGGCGCTGCGTCACGGACCTCCACTGACTGCACGCGCACCTCACAAAATGGACAAAGCTTTTATACTTTGCTGTTGAGATATTCTTTAAAACGACAGGGGGCGGTCAAAAGAAACCCACCGTAAAATCAGACGGATAAACAGAGAAGTAAAAAATTTCCAGATGGCTGCTATGTCCTGTCATTTGTGCTCATGAGTAATATTGACTAACATGAACCTCAAAGAGGAAATGTGCTTAAAAAATCATTTAGGACTATAATCAAGTGATATATTTTCCTTAATGATGTGCCAAATGATTTTTCCCCAGTATATGTTATTGTGACTGAATTATGGTGATCAACCAGATCACCAGTCCTTTTTTAGGTCCAAATCATTCAAATGTAATGTAATTTCTGCACTTTTTTATGTTACAGTTTGATTTATATTACTTTACTTATATTTTGAAGGCAATTAAGGTTACAAATCAATCAATCTATCAATCAATCAATCTTTTCAACAGCTTGGTACTGTAAATAAATCACTTTTAGGGTGAATTATTCCTTTAATAAGGTCTGTATTTCCTTCCCTTATTTCTCCATGTACATTTATGCTAATAAAGTGAAAATGACATTTCAAGGTCAAATGAATGTAGTAAAAATGTCAGCGTAAGCTCTCTAAAGCGTACATACAGCACTATCCTGTCCCTTATGAGTTCCTGTGTTGGAGAGGAGACTATTTCCTTCTCATTTTAACTTTGTTCTGTTATTGGGGGCCTCTTCCTGACACACGGCCCTGCTCTCTGGTGCTTTCAGACACACTGCTGCACACAATCCTTGGACCCTGGTCCAACAGTCAATACAGGCTCGGAAATGACAACCTTTTTTTTTAAGGGGAACTGTTTGACATTTGCTTCCGTTAGTGGTTCTGGTGTGTACTGAATATAAAGTGCTTCCTGAAAGTTTTCATTAGTGACCTATTTATTGAGAGTCTACATGTCAACTAAAAAATTCTAAATTTACACGTATACATTTATACATACAGGGGAAAAAAATAAGTATTGGACACGTCAAAAATGTGGGTCTGGTCTATTAAATATGATCTTTATTTTGTATTTCCTATTGGATTTAAGTCAGGTGATTGGCTGGACCATTCTACAGCTTGAGTTTCTTTCTCTGAAAGCCTCTAAGAGTTTCCTTGGTTTCCTTGCTGAAATGTCCACCCTGGATTTATCTTCATCATCCTGCTAATGTAGATGTTGGACTGAAGCAGCTAATATCATTTATGGCGATGGGCAGAGGGTTACTGAAAGACTACTGAGAGATCTCAGCTGCTGTCAGAGGTCGCGTTAACCAAATATGTTCCGTCATTAACAGATTTTTTTCAGCAGTGACGGAAAAATCTGAAGGTTTTCCGTCATATTGACGGATTATGCTGAGGGTGATCTATTGTAATTTGTAGCTAACTGTAATTCCCACTCCTGTCCAGCTGATGGCGATTGTCCTTGTTTTACCTCCTCTTTGTCACCGCTGCGTACAGTTGCAAAAAGTCACAGCAGCTGAGTGTGAGAAGTTTCTTTAAACGTCCAAATAGTTGTGATATTAATTATAAAGGTGAAAAAAAGAGGAAGTGATGCAGTAGACGACGAAGAACAAACAGACAAAAATACGATCCAACCAAGCAGCAGCTAGCAAGGTCAGGTTTATTGTTTTTATATTGATGCTCTTGTGCACTACAAAATAATTTATTCATTTTTAGCATTATTTGTTTCTTGCAATCAATATACGTTTATTATTACGTATTTTATCCTTTTTTTGATAATTTTTGTTATGGGATATGCTGTTTGCATTTTATTCAAAGGTTAAACGCAGTGCCTACACTTTGTGTTTACATTAGAGCCTGCGTTTGCTGTTATATAAATGAAAATGGTATCAATGTAATACCAAAAGGTTTTATATGAAGGTTGTTGGAATATCTAGCCAATTCCATGCGTGTTCAATAAGAAAAGGTCTGGAGAGGTTTTTCTTCAATGTCAAAAATCGTAACAATTTATTAGATACAAATGAATAATTCGATGACAGAGCTCTGGGTTACATTACCCCAATGCAATACAAGAATTACATTCAAGAGGTTCGCAACTAACATACATTTCCTGACTTCAGCATATATACACAACCGATCTTAACAGGTGGAGTTTTGGTGTAACGTCAATTTTCAGTCATTGTTCAGTCCTCCATTGGCCGCACCTTCGACATACTTCCTCTTTTTCTACGAATTCTCTGCACAACAACAAAGCATACATCTTTCTGTGTTCTGTGTTCAGTTTTAACACCTCTCTTCAGACAGGAAGTTTCTGCAGAGCTGAATTTAATTTTGGACCCGCATCCATCTACTTCTGCAAAAATGCTAATTAGTATGCACAGCACTCACCCACAACATTAGAAGTTCAGTTAATATATGACCCTTACATGACCAATACAAATAATTGTTTGATTAAAAGAAAAAGAGACAAAAATAATAAAAAATGATTCGTATTATCCAACAAGGTATATAAAGACTGAGTCGCACCAGCTCCAGGCCGCAACGCCCATTACTTGCGGGCCGATTCTGGCTCGGATGCGGCAGCGTCGGCTCTCGAATGGCCGGCGCATCTGACTCGATTGACACAGGCCGGAACCGGGTAGTGAGTCCACAGGTATCCGACCCGAGTACGGCAGCCGGAGTCTCCGGCAGGCGAGAATCTAGCCGAAACTGGCCCGAGTGTATTTTGCTATCTAGGGTGCGTTGGAGTGCGTTGTGAGCACTATCGGAATCAAAGGGGTTCAGCTGCGCCCCTGGTGCAGAAGGAGCGCGTGGTGTAGTACTTTTTCCCGGTGAAACGAGTGCTTGCAGGATCGGAAAATCCCACATTCAGAGAATCCAAACTTAAAAACGCTGGCTGAAGTGGCGCTAGTAAATCCGATATTTGATCATGAGAAGTCGACTCTCTGAGGCAAAGACAGTCTTCCTAGATGCGTTTGATTACGCACAGGCAAGCACCCAGTTCAGGTCGACGCAGGAGGAAGATATGAGTTAAGGCAGATAAGAGTTTTTGTTCATTTGTCAAATAAATAAATTAATAATTTAGCCTATATGCTCGTCGTGCAACATCATTATTAAAATATGAATGAAAAAAGCGATTAGAAAATATGCAAATTAATTGACGGTCAATAATAGGTTATGACGGAATTTTTACAACCCTCTCCGTCAAAATGATGGACAATGAGAAAGTCTAACGCAACCTCTGATATATATATTTCAACACCCAACAACTTGAAGAAAATGCAGTTTAGTCTTTGGAAAATGTCATTTAAAATCATGCATTACTGTATTTTATATAACTGTATTTTTAAAAGGGGCTCTTAAATGGTGGCTCAGTGGTTAGCAAGATGGTCGCTGGTTCGAGCCTCGGCTGGGTCAGTGTGAAGTTTGCATGTTCCCCCCGTGTTCGCGTGGGTTTCCTCTGGGTGCTTAGGTTTGCCTCACAGTCCAAAGACATGCGGTACAGGTGAATTGAATAAGCTAAATTAGCCTTAGTGTATGTATGTGAAGTTCCCAGTGCTGGGTTGAGGCAGGGCTGAGCCTGGTCAGTACCTGGATGGGAGACGACGTGGGAAAACTAGGTTGCTCAACCTGTGGTCTGCGTGAGTCCTAATGACCCAGTAAAAGTGAAGGGGACACTACACTGTCAGTGGGCGCCGTCTTTCGAATGAGAAGTTAAACCGAGGCCCTGACTCTCTGTGATCATTAAAAATCCCATGGCATTTCTCGTAAAAAGAGCAGGGTTGTAACCCCGGTGTCCTGGCCAAAGTCCCTCTATCGGCCCTTGTGATCATGGCCTTCCAATCATCGCCATCCACTCAATCATCGCTCTCCACTCTGGCAATAGCTGGTGTGTGGTGAGCGCACTGGCGCCGTTGTCCTGTGGCAGCTGTCGCATCATCCAAGTGGATGCTGTACACAGGTGGTGGTGTGGAGAGACCCCCCCCCCCTCATGATTGTGAAACACTTTGACTGTATGGCCATACACAATAAATGCACTATTTAAAATACACATCACCAAAAAAATACACATTGGATAAGTTGGCGGTTCATTCCGCTCTGGCAACCCCTGATTAATAGGGAAATAGAATGAATGAATGAATGAATGTTTAAAAAAAAGTTAATGAAACCACTAGGAATTAGAATCAGTTTAGAACAAGCCGATTCAGAATCATTTAACATGTGTGTCTTTCTCTGATGTCATGCTGTAACAGGGATTTCACCCCTTCCCAAAAAATATTCACTGAAGCAAATCAGCACCAAAGTCCCATTTCCAAAATTCATGGCCATATGTTGGAAATATTTGATATTCGGTTTCTGTCTATCACACCGCTGCCTGACAGATGTGGGCCAAACTGCTGTGTTCCAGAAAAGGAGGTGTTCAGCGTTCACCATGGGAATTCCACGTACACTCAGGATCTCTAATGGGATATATGAGAATTTCGGCAGCGAGCAAAGGAAATCTTTTGTTTCAGGGTTGTACGCTGAAAAACAATGACCCTGCAGCAGACAGGCGGATGTGTTTGTCTTCAGCGAGCGAGGTCTTGCTTTGTTTAAATGAAACTGTCATTTCCTACAGGAGTGAGGCTAAGCGGAGTGTAGGAAGTGAGGGAGGTGACCGACTTCCTGCTGTACGGACACAACAAAACATGGCCAGACTCCTTTGGAGGTGAAGTAGACCATAAGGACCAAAATGCATTTTACAGTACATAAAACAACACCCCAAAATGCTGTCATCATGTATTGGTCATTATAAACTTCATTAAAGATTATTCCCAACCTTTTTGACTTCATATAATTTAGGCTAATTCATTAATTCATTTGTTTTCTTTCGGCTTAGTCCCTTTATTCATCAGAGGTCACCACATTTCTTTTGAAAGCACCAATTTATACAGCATATGTTTTACACAGCGGATGCTCTTCCAGCTGCAAACCAGTACTGGGAAACACCCATACATACTCATTCACACACTATGGCCAATTTAGTCTATTCAAGCACCTGTACCGCATGTCATTGGACTCAAAGGAAACCCATGCCAACATGGAAAGAACATGCAAACTCCACACAGAAATGCCAGCTAACCCAGCTGGGACTTGAACCAGTGACCTTCTTGCTGTGAGGCGACAGTACTAACCTCTGAGCCACTGTGTCACCCATATATATATATATATATATATATATATATATATATATATATATATATATATATATATATTTATATATACAGTGTGACGATACCAAGACTCCAGATTGGATTACAGCAGGGTTTTTCAAAGTCTGAGACAGTGGGCCTCCCTTTTGACACAACTTATACATTGGCGCCCCCCTCCTCCCAAACACGCACGCACGCACACACACACACACACACACACGCACACACGCACACACACACGCACACAAACACACACACACACACACACATATATATATATATAAAGACACAGACAGATGTCAGACGGTTAACTCACTTTTATCATCATTTGCATGAAAGTGCAATTATTTACAGAGTAATAACAAGTATTTTAATATAACGTTTTTAAAACTAGGATGATGGTTCAATATGAATAGAACAGATCCAAGAACTGTCCATCCCAGTCAAAACAGTCGAAGTTTAGTGGGTCTCATGCTGTCATTAGCCAAAATATTTTGACAAACCACACATAAAGGTCGTGGTTCATCAGCTGGTCCTGTCCTCGTAAATCCTAAACTCAAATACTGATCATCATATCGTCGTCTTTTGGGTTTAAGCCCTGAACTTGAAGGCTTTTGTGGTGAGGGGGCGTGGCCGAGAGCCGGGGAACGGAGTGAGGCCACCGCGTATGTGGATACACCTGCGGTGCGCACCTGCCTCAGATCCCACGGAAGGAGCCCTGGATCATAAAAGGAGGAACAAGGGCAGAGGAAGCCGAGAGAGGACCGGACCCGGACATATTTTACTTTTGCTTTCAGTTTGACGGCA